>NW_024543385.1:0-195422 GCF_018167655.1 Microtus oregoni
GGGTGCTGGGTGCTCAGTGCTCAGGGTGCTGGGTGCTCAGTGCTCAGGGTGCTGGGTGCTCAGTGCTCAGGGTGCTGGGTACTCAGTGCTCGGGGTGCTGGGTGCTCAGTACTCAGGGTGCTGGGTGCTCAGTGCTCAGGGTGCTGGGTGCTCAGTGCTCAGGGTGCTGGGTGCTCAGTACTCAGTGTGCTGGGTGCTCAGTGCTCGGGGTGCTCGCTGCTCAGTACTCAGGGTGCTGTGTGCTCAGTACTCAGGGTGCTGGGTGCTTAGTACTTAGGGTGCTGGGTGCTTAGTACTCAGGGTGCTGGCTGCTCAGTGCTCAGGGTGCTCGGTGCTCAGTGCTCGGGGTGCTGGGTGCTCAGTACTCAGGGTGGTCAGTGCTCAGTGCTCTGGTTGCTGGGTGCTCTGTGCTCGGAGTGCTGGGTGCTCATTTCTCAGGGTGCTGGGTGCTCAGTACTCAGGGTGCTCATTGCTCAGTGCTCGGGGTGCTGGGTGCTCAGTGCTCGGGGTGCTGGGTGCTCAGTGCTCAGGGTGCTGGGTGCTCAGTGCTCAGGGTTCTGGGTGCTCAGTGCTCGGGGCGCTGGGTGCTCAGTGCTCGGGGTGCTCGGTGCTCAGTACTCAGGGTGCTGGGTGCTCAGTGCTCGGGGTGCTCGGTGCTCAGTACGTTGGGTGCTCACTACTCAGGGTGCTGGGTGCTCAGTGCTCAGGGTGCTGGGTGCTGAGTGCTCGGGGTGCTGGGTGCTCAGTGCTCAGGGTGCTGGGTGATCAGTACTCAGGGTGCTGGGTGCGCAGTGCTCGGGGTGCTGGGTGCTCAGTGCTCAGGGTGCTGGTTGCTCAGTGCTCAGGGTGCTGGGTGCTCAGTACTCGGGGTGCTGTGTGCTTAGTGCTCAGTGCTCAGGGTGCTGGGTGCTCAGTGCTTGGGGTGCTGGGTGCTCAGTGCTCAGTACTCAGGGTGCTGGGGGCTCAGTGCTTGGGGTGCTGGGTGCTTAGTGCTCAGTACTCAGGGTGCTGGGTGCTCAGTGCTCGGGGTGCTTGATGCTCAGTACTCAGGGTGCTGGGTGCTCAGTGCTCAGTACACAGGGTGCTGGGTGCTCAGTGCTCGGGGTGCTGGGTGCTCAGTGCTCAGTACTCAGGGTGCTGGGTGCTCAGTGCTCGGGGTGCTTGATGCTCAGTACTCAGGGTGCTGGGTGCTCAGTGCTCAGGGTGCTGGGTGCTCAGTACTCAGGGTGCTGGGTGCTCAGTACTCAGTATGCTGGGTGCTCAGTGCTCGGGGTGCTCAGTACTCAGGGTGCTGTGTGTTCAGTGCTCAGGGTACTGGGTGCTCAGTACTCAGGGTGCTCAGTGCTCGGGGTGCTTGATGCTCAGTACTCAGGGTGCTGGGTGCTCAGTGCTCAGGGTGCTGGGTGCTCAGTACTCAGGGTGCTGGGTGCTCAGTTCTCAGTATGCTGGGTGCTCAGTGCTCGGGGTGCTCAGTACTCAGGGTGCTGTGTGTTCAGTGCTCAGGGTACTGGGTGCTCAGTACTCAGGGTGCTCAGTGCTTGGGGTGCTGGGTGCGCAGTACTCAGGGTGTTGGGTGCTCAGTACTCAGGGTGCTCAGTGCTTGGGGTGCTGGGTGCTCAGTACTCAGGGTGCTCAGTGCTTGGGGTGTTGGGTGCTCAGTACTCAGGGTGCTGGGTGCTCAGTGCTCAGGGTGCTGGGTGCTCAGTACTCAGGGTGCTGGGTGCTCATTACTCAGGGTGCTAGGTGCTCAGTGTTCGGGGTGCTGGGTGCTCAGGGCTCGGGGTGCTGGGTGCACAGTGCTCGGGGCCCTGGTGCTCAGTGCTCAGGGTGCTCGGTGCTCAGTGCTCAGGGTGCGGGGTGCTCAGTACTCAGGGTGCTGGGTGCTCAGTGCTCGGGGTGCTGGGTGCTCAGTACTCAGGGTGCTGGGTGCTCAGTGCTCAGGGTGCTGGGTGCTCAGTGCTCAGGGTGCTCGGTGCTTAGTACTCGGGGTGCTGGGTGCTCAGTACTCAGGGTTCTGGGTGCTCAGTGCTCAGGGTGCTGGGTGCTCAGTGCTCAGGGTGCTGGGTGCTCAGTACTCAGGGTGCTGGGTGCTCAGTACTCAGGGTGCTGGGTGCTCAGTTCTCAGGGTGCTGGGTGCTCAGTGCTCGGGGTGCTGGGTGCTCAGTGCTCGGGGTGCTCGGTGCTCAGTGCTCAAGGTGCTGGGTGCTCAGTACTCAGGGTGATCATTGCTCAGGATGCTGGGTGCACAGTGCTCGGGGTGCTGGGTACTCCGTGCTCCGTACACAGGGTGCTGGGTGCTCAGTGCTCGGGGTCCTGGGTGCTCAGTGCTCAGTACTCAGGGTGATGGGTGCTCAGTGCTCGGGGTGCTTGATGCTCAGTACTCAGGGTGCTGGGTGCTCAGTGCTCAGGGTGCTGGGTGCTCAGTACTCAGGGTGCTGGGTGCTCAGTACTCAGTATGCTGGGTGCTCAGTGCTCGGGTGCTCAGTACTCAGGGTGCTGTGTGTTCAGTGCTCAGGGTACTGGGTGCTCAGTACTCAGGGTGCTCAGTGCTTGGGGTGCTGGGTGCGCAGTACTCAGGGTGTTGGGTGCTCAGTACTCAGGGTGCTCAG
This sequence comes from Microtus oregoni, assembly GCF_018167655.1. Taxonomy (NCBI): domain Eukaryota; kingdom Metazoa; phylum Chordata; class Mammalia; order Rodentia; family Cricetidae; genus Microtus; species Microtus oregoni. Next base: position 2,610 of record NW_024543385.1, read on the forward strand.
TGCTTGGGGTGCTGGGTGCTCAGTACTCAGGGTGCTCAGTGCTTGGGGTGTTGGGTGCTCAGTACTCAGGGTGCTGGGTGCTCAGTGCTCAGGGTGCTGGGTGCTCAGTACTCAGGGTGCTGGGTGCTCATTACTCAGGGTGCTAGGTGCTCAGTGTTCGGGGTGCTGGGTGCTCAGTGCTCGGGGTGCTGGGTGCTCAGTACTCGGGGTGCTCGGTGCTCAGTACGTTGGGTGCTCACTAATCAGGGTGCTGGCTGCTCAGTGCTCAGGGTGCTGGGTGCTCAGTGCTCAGGGTGCTGGGTGCTCAGTGCTCAGGGTGCTGGGTGCTCAGTACTCAGGGTGCTGGTTGCGCAGTGCTCAGGGTGCTGGGTGCTCAGTGCTCAGGGTGCTGGGTGCTCAGTGCTCAGGGTGCTGGGTGCTCAGTGCTCGGGGCGCTGGGTGCTCAGTGCTCGGGGTGCTCGGAGCTCAGTACTCAGTGTGCTGGGTGCTCAGTGCTCGGGGTGCTCGGTGCTCAGTACTCAGGGTGCTGGGTGCTCAGTGCTCGGGGTGCTCGGTGCTCAGTACGTTGGGTGCTCACTACTCAGGGTGCTGGGTGCTCAGTGCTCAGGGTGCTGGGTGCTGAGTGCTCAGGGTGCTGGGTGCTCTGTGCTCAGGGTGCTGGGTGCTCAGTACTCAGGGTGCTGGGTGCGCAGTGCTCGGGGTGATGGGTGCTCAGTGCTCAGGGTGCTGGGTGCTCAGTACTCAGTATGCTGGGTGCTCAGTGCTCGGGGTGCTCAGTACTCAGGGTGCTGTGTGTTCAGTGCTCAGGGTACTGGGTGCTCAGTACTCAGGGTGCTCAGTGCTCGGGGTGCTTGATGCTCAGTACTCAGGGTGCTGGGTGCTCAGTGCTCAGGGTGCTGGGTGCTCAGTACTCAGGGTGCTGGGTGCTCAGTTCTCAGTATGCTGGGTGCTCAGTGCTCGGGGTGCTCAGTACTCAGGGTGCTGTGTGTTCAGTGCTCAGGGTACTGGGTGCTCAGTACTCAGGGTGCTCAGTGCTTGGGGTGCTGGGTGCGCAGTACTCAGGGTGTTGGGTGCTCAGTACTCAGGGTGCTCAGTGCTTGGGGTGCTGGGTGCTCAGTACTCAGGGTGCTCAGTGCTTGGGGTGTTGGGTGCTCAGTACTCAGGGTGCTGGGTGCTCAGTGCTCAGGGTGCTGGGTGCTCAGTACTCAGGGTGCTGGGTGCTCATTACTCAGGGTGCTAGGTGCTCAGTGTTCGGGGTGCTGGGTGCTCAGGGCTCGGGGTGCTGTGTGCTCAGTGCTCGGGGCCCTGGTGCTCAGTGCTCAGGGTGCTCGGTGCTCAGTGCTCAGGGTGCGGGGTGCTCAGTACTCAGGGTGCTGGGTGCTCAGTGCTCGGGGTGCTGGGTGCTCAGTACTCAGGGTGCTGGGTGCTCAGTGCTCAGGGTGCTGGGTGCTCAGTGCTCAGGGTGCTCGGTGCTTAGTACTCGGGGTGCTGGGTGCTCAGTACTCAGGGTTCTGGGTGCTCAGTGCTCAGGGTGCTGGGTGCTCAGTGCTCAGGGTGCTGGGTGCTCAGTACTCAGGGTGCTGGGTGCTCAGTACTCAGGGTGCTGGGTGCTCAGTTCTCAGGGTGCTGGGTGCTCAGTGCTCGGGGTGCTGGGTGCTCAGTGCTCGGGGTGCTCGGTGCTCAGTGCTCAAGGTGCTGGGTGCTCAGTACTCAGGGTGATCATTGCTCAGGATGCTGGGTGCACAGTGCTCGGGGTGCTGGGTACTCCGTGCTCCGTACACAGGGTGCTGGGTGCTCAGTGCTCGGGGTCCTGGGTGCTCAGTGCTCAGTACTCAGGGTGATGGGTGCTCAGTGCTCGGGGTGCTTGATGCTCAGTACTCAGGGTGCTGGGTGCTCAGTGCTCAGGGTGCTGGGTGCTCAGTACTCAGGGTGCTGGGTGCTCAGTACTCAGTATGCTGGGTGCTCAGTGCTCGGGGTGCTCAGTACTCAGGGTGCTGTGTGTTCAGTGCTCAGGGTACTGGGTGCTCAGTACTCAGGGTGCTCAGTGCTTGGGGTGCTGGGTGCGCAGTACTCAGGGTGTTGGGTGCTCAGTACTCAGGGTGCTCAGTGCTTGGGGTGCTGGGTGCTCAGTACTCAGGGTGCTCAGTGCTTGGGGTGTTGGGTGCTCAGTACTCAGGGTGCTGGGTGCTCAGTGCTCAGGGTGCTGGGTGCTCAGTACTCAGGGTGCTGGGTGCTCATTACTCAGGGTGCTAGGTGCTCAGTGTTCGGGGTGCTGGGTGCTCAGTGCTCGGGGTGCTGGGTGCTCAGTACTCGGGGTGCTCGGTGCTCAGTACGTTGGGTGCTCACTAATCAGGGTGCTGGCTGCTCAGTGCTCAGGGTGCTGGGTGCTCAGTGCTCAGGGTGCTGGGTGCTCAGTGCTCAGGGTGCTGGGTGCTCAGTACTCAGGGTGCTGGTTGCGCAGTGCTCAGGGTGCTGGGTGCTCAGTGCTCAGGGTGCTGGGTGCTCAGTGCTCAGGGTGCTGGGTGCTCAGTGCTCGGGGCGCTGGGTGCTCAGTGCTCGGGGTGCTCGGAGCTCAGTACTCAGTGTGCTGGGTGCTCAGTGCTCGGGGTGCTCGGTGCTCAGTACTCAGGGTGCTGGGTGCTCAGTGCTCGGGGTGCTCGGTGCTCAGTACGTTGGGTGCTCACTACTCAGGGTGCTGGGTGCTCAGTGCTCAGGGTGCTGGGTGCTGAGTGCTCAGGGTGCTGGGTGCTCTGTGCTCAGGGTGCTGGGTGCTCAGTACTCAGGGTGCTGGGTGCGCAGTGCTCGGGGTGATGGGTGCTCAGTGCTCAGGGTGCTGGGTGCTCAGTGCTCAGGGTGCTGGGTGCTCAGTGTTCGGGGTGCTGGGTGCTCAGTACTCAGGGTGCTGGGTGCTCAGTGCTCAGGGTGCTGGGTGCTCAGTACTCAGGGTGCTGGGTGCTCAGTACTCAGTATGCTGGGTGCTCAGTGCTCGGGGTGCTCAGTACTCAGGGTGCTGTGTGTTCAGTGCTCAGGGTACTGGGTGCTCAGTACTCAGGGTGCTCAGTGCTTGGGGTGCTGGGTGCGCAGTACTCAGGGTGTTGGGTGCTCAGTACTCAGGGTGCTCAGTGCTTGGGGTGCTGGGTGCTCAGTACTCAGGGTGCTCAGTGCTTGGGGTGTTGGGTGCTCAGTACTCAGGGTGCTGGGTGCTCAGTGCTCAGGGTGCTGGGTGCTCAGTACTCAGGGTGCTGGGTGCTCATTACTCAGGGTGCTAGGTGCTCAGTGTTCGGGGTGCTGGGTGCTCAGTGCTCGGGGTGCTGGGTGCTCAGTACTCGGGGTGCTCGGTGCTCAGTACGTTGGGTGCTCACTAATCAGGGTGCTGGGTGCGCAGTGCTCAGGGTGCTGGGTGCTCAGTGCTCAGGGTGCTGGGTGCTCAGTGCTCGGGGTGCTCGGTGCTCAGTACGTTGGGTGCTCACTACTCAGGGTGCTGGGTGCTCAGTGCTCAGGGTGCTGGGTGCTGAGTGCTCAGGGTGCTGGGTGCTCAGTGCTCAGGGTGCTGGGTGCTCAGTACTCAGGGTGCTGGGTGCGCAGTGCTCGGGGTGATGGGTGCTCAGTGCTCAGGGTGCTGGGTGCTCAGTGCTCAGGGTGCTGGGTGCTCAGTGTTCGGGGTGCTGGGTGCTCAGTACTCAGGGTGCTGGGTGCTCAGTACTCAGGGTGCTGGGTGATCAGTACTCGGGTGCTGGGTGCTCAGTGCTCAGAGTGCTGGGTGCTCAGTGCTTGGGGTGCTGGGTGCTCAGTGCTCAGTACTCAGGGTGCTGGGTGCTCAGTGCTCTTGGTGCTGGGTTCACAGTGCTCAGTACTCAGGGTGCTGGGTGCTCAGTGCTCGGGGTGCTGGATGCTCAGTACTCAGGGTGCTGGGTGCTCAGTGCTCAGGGTGCTGGGTGCTCAGTACTCAGGGTGCTGGGTGCTCAGTGCTCGGGGTGCTGGGTGCTCAGTACTCAGGGTGCTGGGTGCTCAGTGCTCAGGGTGCTGGGTGCTCAGTGCTCAGGGTGCTGGGTGCTCAGTACTCAGTGTGCTGGGTGCTCAGTGCTCGGGGTGCTCGGTGCTCAGTACTCAGGGTGCTGTGTGCTCAGTACTCAGGGTGCTGGGTGCTTAGTACTTAGGGTGCTGGGTGCTTAGTACTCAGGGTGCTGGCTGCTCAGTGCTCAGGGTGCTCGGTGCTCAGTGCTCGGGGTGCTGGGTGCTCAGTACTCAGGGTGGTCAGTGCTCAGGGCTCTGGTTGCTGGGTGCTCTGTGCTCGGAGTGCTGGGTGCTCATTTCTCAGGGTGCTGGGTGCTCAGTACTCAGGGTGCTCAGTGCTCAGTGCTCGGGGTGCTGGGTGCTCAGTGCTCGGGGTGCTGGGTGCTCAGTGCTCAGGGTGCTGGGTGCTCAGTGCTCAGGGTTCTGGGTGCTCAGTGCTCGGGGCGCTGGGTACTCAGTGCTCGGGGTGCTCGGAGCTCAGTACTCAGTGTGCTGGGTGCTCAGTGCTCGGGGTGCTCGGTGCTCAGTACTCAGGGTGCTGGGTGCTCAGTGCTCGGGGTGCTCGGTGCTCAGTACGTTGGGTGCTCACTACTCAGGGTGCTGGGTGCTCAGTGCTCAGGGTGCTGGGTGCTGAGTGCTCGGGGTGCTGGGTGCTCAGTGCTCAGGGTGCTGGGTGATCAGTACTCAGGGTGCTGGGTGCGCAGTGCTCGGGGTGCTGGGTGCTCAGTGCTCAGGGTGCTGGGTGCTCAGTGCTCAGGGTGCTGGGTGCTCAGTACTCGGGGTGCTGTGTGCTTAGTGCTCAGTGCTCAGGGTGCTGGGTGCTCAGTGCTTGGGGTGCTGGGTGCTCAGTGCTCAGTACTCAGGGTGCTGGGGGCTCAGTGCTTGGGGTGCTGGGTGCTTAGTGCTCAGTACTCAGGGTGCTGGGTGCTCAGTGCTCGGGGTGCTTGATGCTCAGTACTCAGGGTGCTGGGTGCTCAGTGCTCAGTACACAGGGTGCTGGGTGCTCAGTGCTCGGGGTGCTGGGTGCTCAGTGCTCAGTACTCAGGGTGCTGGGTGCTCAGTGCTCGGGGTGCTTGATGCTCAGTACTCAGGGTGCTGGGTGCTCAGTGCTCAGGGTGCTGGGTGCTCAGTACTCAGGGTGCTGGGTGCTCAGTACTCAGTATGCTGGGTGCTCAGTGCTCGGGGTGCTCAGTACTCAGGGTGCTGTGTGTTCAGTGCTCAGGGTACTGGGTGCTCAGTACTCAGGGTGCTCAGTGCTCGGGGTGCTTGATGCTCAGTACTCAGGGTGCTGGGTGCTCAGTGCTCAGGTTGCTGGGTGCTCAGTACTCAGGGTGCTGGGTGCTCAGTTCTCAGTATGCTGGGTGCTCAGTGCTCGGGGTGCTCAGTACTCAGGGTGCTGTGTGTTCAGTGCTCAGGGTACTGGGTGCTCAGTACTCAGGGTGCTCAGTGCTTGGGGTGCTGGGTGCGCAGTACTCAGGGTGTTGGGTGCTCAGTACTCAGGGTGCTCAGTGCTTGGGGTGCTGGGTGCTCAGTACTCAGGGTGCTCAGTGCTTGGGGTGTTGGGTGCTCAGTACTCAGGGTGCTGGGTGCTCAGTGCTCAGGGTGCTGGGTGCTCAGTACTCAGGGTGCTGGGTGCTCATTACTCAGGGTGCTAGGTGCTCAGTGTTCGGGGTGCTGGGTGCTCAGGGCTCGGGGTGCTGGGTGCTCAGTGCTCGGGGCCCTGGTGCTCAGTGCTCAGGGTGCTCGGTGCTCAGTGCTCAGGGTGCGGGGTGCTCAGTACTCAGGGTGCTGGGTGCTCAGTGCTCGGGGTGCTGGGTGCTCAGTACTCAGGGTGCTGGGTGCTCAGTGCTCAGGGTGCTGGGTGCTCAGTGCTCAGGGTGCTCGGTGCTTAGTACTCGGGGTGCTGGGTGCTCAGTACTCAGGGTTCTGGGTGCTCAGTGCTCAGGGTGCTGGGTGCTCAGTGCTCAGGGTGCTGGGTGCTCAGTACTCAGGGTGCTGGGTGCTCAGTACTCAGGGTGCTGGGTGCTCAGTTCTCAGGGTGCTGGGTGCTCAGTGCTCGGGGTGCTGGGTGCTCAGTGCTCGGGGTGCTCGGTGCTCAGTGCTCAAGGTGCTGGGTGCTCAGTACTCAGGGTGATCATTGCTCAGGATGCTGGGTGCACAGTGCTCGGGGTGCTGGGTACTCCGTGCTCCGTACACAGGGTGCTGGGTGCTCAGTGCTCGGGGTCCTGGGTGCTCAGTGCTCAGTACTCAGGGTGATGGGTGCTCAGTGCTCGGGGTGCTTGATGCTCAGTACTCAGGGTGCTGGGTGCTCAGTGCTCAGGGTGCTGGGTGCTCAGTACTCAGGGTGCTGGGTGCTCAGTACTCAGTATGCTGGGTGCTCAGTGCTCGGGGTGCTCAGTACTCAGGGTGCTGTGTGTTCAGTGCTCAGGGTACTGGGTGCTCAGTACTCAGGGTGCTCAGTGCTTGGGGTGCTGGGTGCGCAGTACTCAGGGTGTTGGGTGCTCAGTACTCAGGGTGCTCAGTGCTTGGGGTGCTGGGTGCTCAGTACTCAGGGTGCTCAGTGCTTGGGGTGTTGGGTGCTCAGTACTCAGGGTGCTGGGTGCTCAGTGCTCAGGGTGCTGGGTGCTCAGTACTCAGGGTGCTGGGTGCTCATTACTCAGGGTGCTAGGTGCTCAGTGTTCGGGGTGCTGGGTGCTCAGTGCTCGGGGTGCTGGGTGCTCAGTACTCGGGGTGCTCGGTGCTCAGTACGTTGGGTGCTCACTAATCAGGGTGCTGGCTGCTCAGTGCTCAGGGTGCTGGGTGCTCAGTGCTCAGGGTGCTGGGTGCTCAGTGCTCAGGGTGCTGGGTGCTCAGTACTCAGGGTGCTGGTTGCGCAGTGCTCAGGGTGCTGGGTGCTCAGTGCTCAGGGTGCTGGGTGCTCAGTGCTCAGGGTGCTGGGTGCTCAGTGCTCGGGGCGCTGGGTGCTCAGTGCTCGGGGTGCTCGGAGCTCAGTACTCAGTGTGCTGGGTGCTCAGTGCTCGGGGTGCTCGGTGCTCAGTACTCAGGGTGCTGGGTGCTCAGTGCTCGGGGTGCTCGGTGCTCAGTACGTTGGGTGCTCACTACTCAGGGTGCTGGGTGCTCAGTGCTCAGGGTGCTGGGTGCTGAGTGCTCAGGGTGCTGGGTGCTCTGTGCTCAGGGTGCTGGGTGCTCAGTACTCAGGGTGCTGGGTGCGCAGTGCTCGGGGTGATGGGTGCTCAGTGCTCAGGGTGCTGGGTGCTCAGTGCTCAGGGTGCTGGGTGCTCAGTGCTCGGGGTGCTGGGTGCTCAGTACTCAGGGTGCTGCGTGCTCAGTACTCAGGGTGCTGGGTGATCAGTATTCGGGTGCTGGGTGCTCAGTGCTCAGAGTGCTGGGTGCTCAGTGCTTGGGGTGCTGGGTGCTCAGTGCTCAGTACTCAGGGTGCTGGGTGCTCAGTGCTCTTGGTGCTGGGTGCACAGTGCTCAGTACTCAGGGTGCTGGGTGCTCAGTGCTCAGGGTGCTGGGTGCTCAGTGCTCAGGGTGCTGGGTGCTCAGTGCTCAGGGTGCTGGGTGCTCAGTGCTCAGGGTGCTGGGTACTCAGTGCTCGGGGTGCTGGGTGCTCAGTACTCAGGGTGCTGGGTGCTCAGTGCTCAGGGTGCTGGGTGCTCAGTGCTCAGGGTGCTGGGTGCTCAGTACTCAGTGTGCTGGGTGCTCAGTGCTCGGGGTGCTCGGTGCTCAGTACTCAGGGTGCTGTGTGCTCAGTACTCAGGGTGCTGGGTGCTTAGTACTTAGGGTGCTGGGTGCTTAGTACTCAGGGTGCTGGCTGCTCAGTGCTCAGGGTGCTCGGTGCTCAGTGCTCGGGGTGCTGGGTGCTCAGTACTCAGGGTGGTCAGTGCTCAGTGCTCTGGGTGCTGGGTGCTCTGTGCTCGGAGTGCTGGGTGCTCATTTCTCAGGGTGCTGTGTGTTCAGTGCTCAGGGTACTGGGTGCTCAGTACTCAGGGTGCTCAGTGCTTGGGGTGCTGGGTGCGCAGTACTCAGGGTGTTGGGTGCTCAGTACTCAGGGTGCTCAGTGCTTGGGGTGCTGGGTGCTCAGTACTCAGGGTGCTCAGTGCTTGGGGTGTTGGGTGCTCAGTACTCAGGGTGCTGGGTGCTCAGTGCTCAGGGTGCTGGGTGCTCAGTACTCAGGGTGCTGGGTGTTCATTACTCAGGGTGCTAGGTGCTCAGTGTTCGGGGTGCTGGGTGCTCAGGGCTCGGGGTGCTGGGTGCTCAGTGCTCGGGGCCCTGGTGCTCAGTGCTCAGGGTGCTCGGTGCTCAGTGCTCAGGGTGCGGGGTGCTCAGTACTCAGGGTGCTGGGTGCTCAGTGCTCGGGGTGCTGGGTGCTCAGTACTCAGGGTGCAGGGTGCTCAGTGCTCAGGGTGCTCGGTGCTTAGTACTCGGGGTGCTGGGTGCTCAGTACTCAGGGTTCTGGGTGCTCAGTGCTCAGGGTGCTGGGTGCTCAGTGCTCAGGGTGCTGGGTGCTCAGTACTCAGGGTGCTGGGTGCTCAGTACTCAGGGTGCTGGGTGCTCAGTTCTCAGGGTGCTGGGTGCGCAGTGCTCGGGGTGCTGGGTGCTCAGTGCTCGGGGTGCTCGGTGCTCAGTGCTCAAGGTGCTGGGTGCTCAGTACTCAGGGTGATCATTGCTCAGGATGCTGGGTGCACAGTGCTCGGGGTGCTGGGTACTCCGTGCTCAGTACACAGGGTGCTGGGTGCTCAGTGCTCGGGGTCCTGGGTGCTCAGTGCTCAGTACTCAGGGTGCTGGGTGCTCAGTGCTCGGGGTGCTTGATGCTCAGTACTCAGGGTGCTGGGTGCTCAGTGCTCAGGGTGCTGGGTGCTCAGTACTCAGGGTGCTCGGTGCTCAGTACTCAGTATGCTGGGTGCTCAGTGCTCGGGGTGCTCAGTACTCAGGGTGCTGTGTGTTCAGTGCTCAGGGTACTGGGTGCTCAGTACTCAGGGTGCTCAGTGCTTGGGGTGCTGGGTGCGCAGTACTCAGGGTGTTGGGTGCTCAGTACTCAGGGTGCTCAGTGCTTGGGGTGCTGGGTGCTCAGTACTCAGGGTGCTCAGTGCTTGGGGTGTTGGGTGCTCAGTACTCAGGGTGCTGGGTGCTCAGTGCTCAGGGTGCTGGGTGCTCAGTACTCAGGGTGCTGGGTGCTCATTACTCAGGGTGCTAGGTGCTCAGTGTTCGGGGTGCTGGGTGCTCAGTGCTTGGGGTGCTGGGTGCTCAGTACTCGGGGTGCTCGGTGCTCAGTACGTTGGGTGCTCACTAATCAGGGTGCTGGGTGCGCAGTGCTCAGGGTGCTGGGTGCTCAGTGCTCAGGGTGCTGGGTGCTCAGTGCTCAGGGTGCTGGGTGCTGAGTGCTCAGGGTGCTGGGTGCTCAGTGCTCAGGGTGCTGGGTGCTCAGTACTCAGGGTGCTGGGTGCGCAGTGCTCGGGGTGATGGGTGCTCAGTGCTCAGGGTGCTGGGTGCTCAGTGCTCAGGGTGCTGGGTGCTCAGTGTTCGGGGTGCTGGGTGCTCAGTACTCAGGGTGCTGGGTGCTCAGTACTCAGGGTGCTGGGTGATCAGTACTCGGGTGCTGGGTGCTCAGTGCTCAGAGTGCTGGGTGCTCAGTGCTTGGGGTGCTGGGTGCTCAGTGCTCAGTACTCAGGGTGCTGGGTGCTCAGTGCTCTTGGTGCTGGGTTCACAGTGCTCAGTACTCAGGGTGCTGGGTGCTCAGTGCTCAGGGTGCTGGGTGCTCAGTGCTCAGGGTGCTGGGTGCTCAGTGCTCAGGGTGCTGGGTGCTCAGTGCTCAGGGTGCTGGGTACTCAGTGCTCGGGGTGCTGGGTGCTCAGTACTCAGGGTGCTGGGTGCTCAGTGCTCAGGGTGCTGGGTGCTCAGTGCTCAGGGTGCTGGGTGCTCAGTACTCAGTGTGCTGGGTGCTCAGTGCTCGGGGTGCTCGGTGCTCAGTACTCAGGGTGCTGTGTGCTCAGTACTCAGGGTGCTGGGTGCTTAGTACTTAGGGTGCTGGGTGCTTAGTACTCAGGGTGCTGGCTGCTCAGTGCTCAGGGTGCTCGGTGCTCAGTGCTCGGGGTGCTGGGTGCTCAGTACTCAGGGTGGTCAGTGCTCAGTGCTCTGGTTGCTGGGTGCTCTGTGCTCGGAGTGCTGGGTGCTCATTTCTCAGGGTGCTGGGTGCTCAGTACTCAGGGTGCTCAGTGCTCAGTGCTCGGGGTGCTGGGTGCTCAGTGCTCGGGGTGCTGGGTGCTCAGTGCTCAGGGTGCTGGGTGCTCAGTGCTCAGGGTTCTGGGTGCTCAGTGCTCGGGGCGCTGGGTACTCAGTGCTCGGGGTGCTCGGAGCTCAGTACTCAGTGTGCTGGGTGCTCAGTGCTCGGGGTGCTCGGTGCTCAGTACTCAGGGTGCTGGGTGCTCAGTGCTCGGGGTGCTCGGTGCTCAGTACGTTGGGTGCTCACTACTCAGGGTGCTGGGTGCTCAGTGCTCAGGGTGCTGGGTGCTGAGTGCTCAGGGTGCTGGGTGCTCAGTGCTCAGGGTGCTGGGTGATCAGTACTCAGGGTGCTGGGTGCGCAGTGCTCGGGGTGCTGGGTGCTCAGTGCTCAGGGTGCTGGGTGCTCAGTGCTCAGGGTGCTGGGTGCTCAGTACTCGGGGTGCTGTGTGCTCAGTACTCAGGGTGCTGGGTGCTCAGTACTCAGGGTGCTGGGTGATCAGTACTCGGGTGCTGGGTGCTCAGTGCTCAGGGTGCTGGGTGCTCAGTGCTTGGGGTGCTGGGTGCTCAGTGCTCAGTACTCAGGGTGCTGGGGGCTCAGTGCTTGGGGTGCTGGGTGCTCAGTGCTCAGTACTCAGGGTGCTGGGTGCTCAGTGCTTGGGGTGCTTGATGCTCAGTACTCAGGGTGCTGGGTGCTCAGTGCTCAGTACACAGGGTGCTGGGTGCTCAGTGCTCGGGGTGCTGGGTGCTCAGTGCTCAGTACTCAGGGTGCTGGGTGCTCAGTGCTCGGGGTGCTTGATGCTCAGTACTCAGGGTGCTGGGTGCTCAGTGCTCAGGGTGCTGGGTGCTCAGTACTCAGGGTGCTGGGTGCTCAGTACTCAGTATGCTGGGTGCTCAGTGCTCGGGGTGCTCAGTACTCAGGGTGCTGTGTGTTCAGTGCTCAGGGTACTGGGTGCTCAGTACTCAGGGTGCTCAGTGCTCGGGGTGCTTGATGCTCAGTACTCAGGGTGCTGGGTGCTCAGTGCTCAGGGTGCTGGGTGCTCAGTACTCAGGGTGCTGGGTGCTCAGTTCTCAGTATGCTGGGTGCTCAGTGCTCGGGGTGCTCAGTACTCAGGGTGCTGTGTGTTCAGTGCTCAGGGTACTGGGTGCTCAGTACTCAGGGTGCTCAGTGCTTGGGGTGCTGGGTGCGCAGTACTCAGGGTGTTGGGTGCTCAGTACTCAGGGTGCTCAGTGCTTGGGGTGCTGGGTGCTCAGTACTCAGGGTGCTCAGTGCTTGGGGTGTTGGGTGCTCAGTACTCAGGGTGCTGGGTGCTCAGTGCTCAGGGTGCTGGGTGCTCAGTACTCAGGGTGCTGGGTGCTCATTACTCAGGGTGCTAGGTGCTCAGTGTTCGGGGTGCTGGGTGCTCAGGGCTCGGGGTGCTGGGTGCTCAGTGCTCGGGGCCCTGGTACTCAGTGCTCAGGGTGCTCGGTGCTCAGTGCTCAGGGTGCGGGGTGCTCAGTACTCAGGGTGCTGGGTGCTCAGTGCTCGGGGTGCTGGGTGCTCAGTACTCAGGGTGCTGGGTGCTCAGTGCTCAGGGTGCTGGGTGCTCAGTGCTCAGGGTGCTCGGTGCTTAGTACTCGGGGTGCTGGGTGCTCAGTACTCAGGGTTCTGGGTGCTCAGTGCTCAGGGTGCTGGGTGCTCAGTGCTCAGGGTGCTGGGTGCTCAGTACTCAGGGTGCTGGGTGCTCAGTACTCAGGGTGCTGGGTGCTCAGTTCTCAGGGTGCTGGGTGCTCAGTGCTCGGGGTGCTGGGTGCTCAGTGCTCGGGGTGCTCGGTGCTCAGTGCTCAAGGTGCTGGGTGCTCAGTACTCAGGGTGATCATTGCTCAGGATGCTGGGTGCACAGTGCTCGGGGTGCTGGGTACTCCGTGCTCAGTACACAGGGTGCTGGGTGCTCAGTGCTCGGGGTCCTGGGTGCTCAGTGCTCAGTACTCAGGGTGATGGGTGCTCAGTGCTCGGGGTGCTTGATGCTCAGTACTCAGGGTGCTGGGTGCTCAGTGCTCAGGGTGCTGGGTGCTCAGTACTCAGGGTGCTGGGTGCTCAGTACTCAGTATGCTGGGTGCTCAGTGCTCGGGGTGCTCAGTACTCAGGGTGCTGTGTGTTCAGTGCTCAGGCTACTGGGTGCTCAGTACTCAGGGTGCTCAGTGCTTGGGGTGCTGGGTGCGCAGTACTCAGGGTGTTGGGTGCTCAGTACTCAGGGTGCTCAGTGCTTGGGGTGCTGGGTGCTCAGTACTCAGGGTGCTCAGTGCTTGGGGTGTTGGGTGCTCAGTACTCAGGGTGCTGGGTGCTCAGTGCTCAGGGTGCTGGGTGCTCAGTACTCAGGGTGCTGGGTGCTCATTACTCAGGGTGCTAGGTGCTCAGTGTTCGGGGTGCTGGGTGCTCAGTGCTCGGGGTGCTGGGTGCTCAGTACTCGGGGTGCTCGGTCCTCAGTACGTTGGGTGCTCACTAATCAGGGTGCTGGGTGCTCAGTGCTCAGGGTGCTGGGTGCTCAGTGCTCAGGGTGCTGGGTGCTCAGTGCTCAGGGTGCTGGGTGCTCAGTACTCAGGGTGCTGGGTGCGCAGTGCTCAGGGTGCTGGGTGCTCAGTGCTCAGGGTGCTGGGTGCTCAGTGCTCAGGGTGCTGGGTGCTCAGTGCTCGGGGCGCTGGGTGCTCAGTGCTCGGGGTGCTCGGAGCTCAGTACTCAGTGTGCTGGGTGCTCAGTGCTCGGGGTGCTCGGTGCTCAGTACTCAGGGTGCTGGGTGCTCAGTGCTCGGGGTGCTCGGTGCTCAGTACGTTGGGTGCTCACTACTCAGGGTGCTGGGTGCTCAGTGCTCAGGGTGCTGGGTGCTGAGTGCTCAGGGTGCTGGGTGCTCAGTGCTCAGGGTGCTGGGTGCTCAGTACTCAGGGTGCTGGGTGCGCAGTGCTCGGGGTGATGGGTGCTCAGTGCTCAGGGTGCTGGGTGCTCAGTGCTCAGGGTGCTGGGTGCTCAGTGCTCGGGGTGCTGGGTGCTCAGTACTCAGGGTGCTGGGTGCTCAGTACTCAGGGTGCTGGGTGATCAGTACTCGGGTGCTGGGTGCTCAGTGCTCAGAGTGCTGGGTGCTCAGTGCTTGGGGTGCTGGGTGCTCAGTGCTCAGTACTCAGGGTGCTGGGTGCTCAGTGCTCTTGGTGCTGGGTGCACAGTGCTCAGTACTCAGGGTGCTGGGTGCTCAGTGCTCAGGGTGCTGGGTGCTCAGTGCTCAGGGTGCTGGGTGCTCAGTGCTCAGTGTGCTGGGTGCTCAGTGCTCAGGGTGCTGGGTACTCAGTGCTCGGGGTGCTGGGTGCTCAGTACTCAGGGTGCTGGGTGCTCAGTGCTCAGGGTGCTGGGTGCTCAGTGCTCAGGGTGCTGGGTGCTCAGTACTCAGTGTGCTGGGTGCTCAGTGCTCGGGGTGCTCGGTGCTCAGTACTCAGGGTGCTGTGTGCTCAGTACTCAGGGTGCTGGGTGCTTAGTACTTAGGGTGCTGGGTGCTTAGTACTCAGGGTGCTGGCTGCTCAGTGCTCAGGGTGCTCGGTGCTCAGTGCTCGGGGTGCTGGGTGCTCAGTACTCAGGGTGGTCAGTGCTCAGTGCTCTGGGTGCTGGGTGCTCTGTGCTCGGAGTGCTGGGTGCTCATTTCTCAGGGTGCTGGGTGCTCAGTACTCAGGGTGCTCAGTGCTCAGTGCTCGGGGTGCTGGGTGCTCAGTGCTCGGGGTGCTGGGTGCTCAGTGCTCAGGGTGCTGGGTGCTCAGTGCTCAGGGTTCTGGGTGCTCAGTGCTCGGGGCGCTGGGTACTCAGTGCTCGGGGTGCTCGGAGCTCAGTACTCAGTGTGCTGGGTGCTCAGTGCTCGGGGTGCTCGGTGCTCAGTACTCAGGGTGCTGGGTGCTCAGTGCTCGGGGTGCTCGGTGCTCAGTACGTTGGGTGCTCACTACTCAGGGTGCTGGGTGCTCAGTGCTCAGGGTGCTGGGTGCTGAGTGCTCAGGGTGCTGGGTGCTCAGTGCTCAGGGTGCTGGGTGCTCAGTACTCAGGGTGCTGGGTGCGCAGTGCTCGGGGTGCTGGGTGCTCAGTGCTCAGGGTGCTGGGTGCTCAGTGCTCAGGGTGCTGGGTGCTCAGTACTCGGGGTGCTGTGTGCTCAGTACTCAGGGTGCTGGGTGCTCAGTACTCAGGGTGCTGGGTGATCAGTACTCGGGTGCTGGGTGCTCAGTGCTCAGGGTGCTGGGTGCTCAGTGCTTGGGGTGCTGGGTGCTCAGTGCTCAGTACTCAGGGTGCTGGGGGCTCAGTGCTTGGGGTGCTGGGTGCTCAGTGCTCAGTACTCAGGGTGCTGGGTGCTCAGTGCTCAGGGTGCTGGGTGCTCAGTGCTCAGGGTGCTGGGTGCTCAGTGCTCAGGGTGCTGGGTGCTCAGTACTCAGGGTGCTCGGTGCTTAGTACTCAGGGTGCTGGGTGCTCAGTACTCCGGGTGCTGGGTGCTCAGTGCTCAGTACTCAGGGTGCTGGGTGCTCAGTACTCAGGGTGCTGGGTGCTCAGTGCTCGGGGTGCTGGGTGCTCAGTACTCGGGGTGCTCGGTGCTCAGTACTCAGGGTGCTGGGTGCTCAGTGCTCGGGGTGCTCAGTACTCAGGGTGCTGTGTGTTCAGTTCTCAGGGTGCTGGGTGCTCAGTACTCAGGGTGCTCGGTGCTTAGTACTCAGGGTGCTGGGTGCTCAGTACTCCGGGTGCTGGGTGCTCAGTGCTCGGGGTGCTCAGTGCTCAGTGCTCAAGGTGCTGGGTGCTCAGTACTCAGGGTGATCATTGCTCAGGGTGCGGGGTGCTCAGTACTCAGGGTGCTCAGTGCTCAGTACTAAGGGTGCTCAGTGCTCAGGGTGCTGGGTGCTCAGTGTTCGGGGTGCTCGGTGATCAGTACTCAGGGTGCTGGGTGCTCAGTGCTCATGGTGCTGGGTGCTCAGTGCTCAGGGTGCTGGTTGCTCAGTGCTCAGGGTGCTGGGTGCTCAGTACTCAGGGTTTTCGGTGCTCAGTACTCCGGGTGCTCAGTGCTCGGAGTGCTGGGTGCTCAGTACTCAGGGTGCTGGGTGCTCAGTACTCAGGGTGCTGGGTGCTCAGTACTCGGGTGCTGGGTGCTCAGTGCTCAGAGTGCTGGGTGCTCAGTGCTTGGGGTGCTGGGTGCTCAGTGCTCAGTACTCAGGGTGCTGGGAGCTCAGTGCTCTTGGTGCTGGGTGCACAGTGCTCAGTACTCAGGGTGCTGGGTGCTCAGTGCTCAGGGTGCTGGGTGCTCAGTGCTCAGGGTGCTGGGTGCTCAGTGCTCAGGGTGCTGGGTGCTCAGTGCTCAGGGTGCTGGGTACTCAGTGCTCGGGGTGCTGGGTGCTCAGTACTCAGGGTGCTGGGTGCTCAGTGCTCAGGGTGCTGGGTGCTCAGTGCTCAGGGTGCTGGGTGCTCAGTACTCAGGGTGCTGGGTGCTCAGTGCTCGGGGTGCTCAGTGCTCAGTACGCTGGGTGCTCAGTACTCAGGTTGCTGGGTGCTCAGTACTCAGGGTGCTGTGTGCTCAGTACTCAGGGTGCTGGGTGCTTAGTACTCAGGGTGCTGGGTGCTTAGTACTCAGGGTGCTGGCTGCTCAGTGCTCAGGGTGCTCGGTGCTCAGTGCTCGGGGTGCTGGGTGCTCAGTACTCAGGGTGGTCAGTGCTCAGTGCTATGGGTGCTGGGTGCTCTGTGCTCGGGGTGCTGGGTGCTCATTGCTCAGGGTGCTGGGTGCTCAGTACTCAGGGTGCTCAGTGCTCAGTGCTCGGGGTGCTGGGTGCTCAGTGCTAGGGGTGCTGGGTGCTCAGTGCTCAGGGTGCTGGGTGCTCAGTGCTCAGGGTTCTGGGTGCTCAGTGCTCGGGGCGCTGGGTACTCAGTGCTCGGGGTGCTCGGAGCTCAGTACTCAGTGTGCTGGGTGCTCAGTGCTCGTTGTGCTCGGTGCTCAGTACTCAGGGTGCTGGGTGCTCAGTGCTCGGGGTGCTCGGTGCTCAGTACGTTGGGTGCTCACTACTCAGGGTGCTGGGTGCTCAGTGCTCAGGGTGCTGGGTGCTGAGTGCTCAGGGTGCTGGGTGCTCAGTGCTCAGGGTGCTGGGTGCTCAGTACTCAGGGTGCTGGGTGCGCAGTGCTCGGGGTGCTGGGTGCTCAGTGCTCAGGGTGCTGGGTGCTCAGTGCTCAGGGTGCTGGGTGCTCAGTACTCGGGGTGCTGGGTGCTCAGTACTCAGGGTGCTGGGTGCTCAGTACTCAGGGTGCTGGGTGATCAGTACTCGGGTGCTGGGTGCTCAGTGCTCAGAGTGCTGGGTGCTCAGTGCTTGGGGTGCTGGGTGCTCAGTGCTCAGTACTCAGGGTGCTGGGTGCTCAGTGCTCTTGGTGCTGGGTGCACAGTGCTCAGTACTCAGGGTGCTGGGTGGTCAGTGCTCAGTGTGCTGGGTGCTCAGTGCTCAGGGTGCTGGGTGCTCAGTGCTCAGGGTGCTGGGTGCTCAGTGCTCAGGGTGCTGGGTACTCAGTGCTCGGGGTGCTGGGTGCTCAGTACTCAGGGTGCTGGGTGCTCAGTACTCAGGGTGCTCAGTGCTCAGTACTCAGGGTGCTCAGTGCTCAGTACTCAGGGTGCTCAGTGCTCAGGGTGCTGGGTGCTCAGTGCTCGGGGTGCTGGGTGCTCAGTCCTCAGGGTGCTGGTTGCTCAGTGCTCAGGGTGCTCGGTGCTCAGTGCTCAGGGTGCTGGGTGCTCAGTACTCAGGGTGCTGGGTGCTCAGTGCTCGGGGTGCTGGGTGCTCAGTACTCAGGGTGGTCAGTGCTCAGTGCTCTGGGTGCTGGGTGCTCTGTGCTCGGAGTGCTGGGTGCTCATTTCTCAGGGTGCTGGGTGCTCAGTACTCAGGGTGCTCAGTGCTCAGTGCTCGGGGTGCTGGGTGCTCAGTGCTCGGGGTGCTGGGTGCTCAGTGCTCAGGGTGCTGGGTGCTCAGTGCTCAGGGTTCTGGGTGCTCAGTGCTCGGGGCGCTGGGTGCTCAGTGCTCGGGGTGCTCGGTGCTCAGTACTCAGGGTGCTGGGTGCTCAGTGCTCGGGGTGCTCGGTGCTCAGTACGTTGGGTGCTCACTACTCAGGGTGCTGGGTGCTCAGTGCTCAGGGTGCTGGGTGCTGAGTGCTCAGGGTGCTGGGTGCTCAGTGCTCAGGGTGCTGGGTGCTCAGTACTCAGGGTGCTGGGTGCGCAGTGCTCGGGGTGCTGGGTGCTCAGTGCTCAGGGTGCTGGGTGCTCAGTGCTCAGGGTGCTGGGTGCTCAGTACTCGGGGTGCTGTGTGCTCAGTACTCAGGGTGCTGGGTGCTCAGTACTCAGGGTGCTGGGTGATCAGTACTCGGGTGCTGGGTGCTCAGTGCTCAGGGTGCTGGGTGCTCAGTGCTTGGGGTGCTGGGTGCTCAGTGCTCAGTACTCAGGGTGCTGGGGGCTCAGTGCTTGGGGTGCTGGGTGCTCAGTGCTCAGTACTCAGGGTGCTGGGTGCTCAGTGCTCAGGGTGCTGGGTGCTCAGTGCTCAGGGTGCTGGGTGCTCAGTGCTCAGGGTGCTGGGTGCTCAGTACTCAGGGTGCTCGGTGCTTAGTACTCAGGGTGCTGGGTGCTCAGTACTCCGGGTGCTGGGTGCTCAGTGCTCAGTACTCAGGGTGCTGGGTGCTCAGTACTCAGGGTGCTGGGTGCTCAGTGCTCGGGGTGCTGGGTGCTCAGTGCTCGGGGTGCTCGGTGCTCAGTACTCTGGGTGCTGGGTGCTCAGTGCTCGGGGTGCTCAGTACTCAGGGTGCTGTGTGTTCAGTTCTCAGGGTGCTGGGTGCTCAGTACTCAGGGTGCTCGGTGCTTAGTACTCAGGGTGCTGGGTGCTCAGTACTCCGGGTGCTGGGTGCTCAGTGCTCGGGGTGCTCAGTGCTCAGTGCTCAAGGTGCTGGGTGCTCAGTACTCAGGGTGATCATTGCTCAGGGTGCGGGGTGCTCAGTACTCAGGGTGCTCGGTGCTTAGTACTCAGGGTGCTGGGTGCTCAGTTCTCCGGGTGCTGGCTGCTCAGTGCTCAGGGTGCTCGGTGCTCAGTGCTCGGGGTGCTGGGTGCTCAGTACTCAGGGTGGTCAGTGCTCAGTGCTATGGGTGCTGGGTGCTCTGTGCTCGGGGTGCTGGGTGCTCATTGCTCAGGGTGCTGGGTGCTCAGTACTCAGGGTGCTCAGTGCTCAGTGCTCGGGGTGCTGGGTGCTCAGTGCTAGGGGTGCTGGGTGCTCAGTGCTCAGGGTGCTGGGTGCTCAGTGCTCAGGGTTCTGGGTGCTCAGTGCTCGGGGCGCTGGGTACTCAGTGCTCGGGGTGCTCGGAGCTCAGTACTCAGTGTGCTGGGTGCTCAGTGCTCGTTGTGCTCGGTGCTCAGTACTCAGGGTGCTGGGTGCTCAGTGCTCGGGGTGCTCGGTGCTCAGTACGTTGGGTGCTCACTACTCAGGGTGCTGGGTGCTCAGTGCTCAGGGTGCTGGGTGCTGAGTGCTCAGGGTGCTGGGTGCTCAGTGCTCAGGGTGCTGGGTGCTCAGTACTCAGGGTGCTGGGTGCGCAGTGCTCGGGGTGCTGGGTGCTCAGTGCTCAGGGTGCTGGGTGCTCAGTGCTCAGGGTGCTGGGTGCTCAGTACTCGGGGTGCTGGGTGCTCAGTACTCAGGGTGCTGGGTGCTCAGTACTCAGGGTGCTGGGTGATCAGTACTCGGGTGCTGGGTGCTCAGTGCTCAGAGTGCTGGGTGCTCAGTGCTTGGGGTGCTGGGTGCTCAGTGCTCAGTACTCAGGGTGCTGGGTGCTCAGTGCTCTTGGTGCTGGGTGCACAGTGCTCAGTACTCAGGGTGCTGGGTGCTCAGTGCTCAGTGTGCTGGGTGCTCAGTGCTCAGGGTGCTGGGTGCTCAGTGCTCAGGGTGCTGGGTGCTCAGTGCTCAGGGTGCTGGGTACTCAGTGCTCGGGGTGCTGGGTGCTCAGTACTCAGGGTGCTGGGTGCTCAGTACTCAGGGTGCTCAGTGCTCAGTACTCAGGGTGCTCAGTGCTCAGTACTCAGGGTGCTCAGTGCTCAGGGTGCTGGGTGCTCAGTGCTCGGGGTGCTGGGTGCTCAGTCCTCAGGGTGCTGGTTGCTCAGTGCTCAGGGTGCTCGGTGCTCAGTGCTCAGGGTGCTGGGTGCTCAGTACTCAGGGTGCTGGGTGCTCAGTGCTCGGGGTGCTGGGTGCTCAGTACTCAGGGTGGTCAGTGCTCAGTGCTCTGGGTGCTGGGTGCTCTGTGCTCGGAGTGCTGGGTGCTCATTTCTCAGGGTGCTGGGTGCTCAGTACTCAGGGTGCTCAGTGCTCAGTGCTCGGGGTGCTGGGTGCTCAGTGCTCGGGGTGCTGGGTGCTCAGTGCTCGGGGTGCTGGGTGCTCAGTACTCAGGGTGGTCAGTGCTCAGTGCTATGGGTGCTGGGTGCTCTGTGCTCGGGGTGCTGGGTGCTCATTGCTCAGGGTGCTGGGTGCTCAGTACTCAGGGTGCTCAGTGCTCAGTGCTCGGGGTGCTGGGTGCTCAGTGCTAGGGGTGCTGGGTGCTCAGTGCTCAGGGTGCTGGGTGCTCAGTGCTCAGGGTTCTGGGTGCTCAGTGCTCGGGGCGCTGGGTACTCAGTGCTCGGGGTGCTCGGAGATCAGTACTCAGTGTGCTGGGTGCTCAGTGCTCGTTGTGCTCGGTGCTCAGTACTCAGGGTGCTGGGTGCTCAGTGCTCGGGGTGCTCGGTGCTCAGTACGTTGGGTGCTCACTACTCAGGGTGCTGGGTGCTCAGTGCTCAGGGTGCTGGGTGCTGAGTGCTCAGGGTGCTGGGTGCTCAGTGCTCAGGGTGCTGGGTGCTCAGTACTCAGGGTGCTGGGTGCGCAGTGCTCGGGGTGCTGGGTGCTCAGTGCTCAGGGTGCTGGGTGCTCAGTGCTCAGGGTGCTGGGTGCTCAGTACTCGGGGTGCTGGGTGCTCAGTACTCAGGGTGCTGGGTGCTCAGTACTCAGGGTGCTGGGTGATCAGTACTCGGGTGCTGGGTGCTCAGTGCTCAGAGTGCTGGGTGCTCAGTGCTTGGGGTGCTGGGTGCTCAGTGCTCAGTACTCAGGGTGCTGGGTGCTCAGTGCTCTTGGTGCTGGGTGCACAGTGCTCAGTACTCAGGGTGCTGGGTGCTCAGTGCTCAGTGTGCTGGGTGCTCAGTGCTCAGGGTGCTGGGTGCTCAGTGCTCAGGGTGCTGGGTGCTCAGTGCTCAGGGTGCTGGGTACTCAGTGCTCGGGGTGCTGGGTGCTCAGTACTCAGGGTGCTGGGTGCTCAGTACTCAGGGTGCTCAGTGCTCAGTACTCAGGGTGCTCAGTGCTCAGTACTCAGGGTGCTCAGTGCTCAGGGTGCTGGGTGCTCAGTGCTCGGGGTGCTGGGTGCTCAGTCCTCAGGGTGCTGGTTGCTCAGTGCTCAGGGTGCTCGGTGCTCAGTGCTCAGGGTGCTGGGTGCTCAGTTCTCAGGGTGCTGGGTGCTCAGTGCTCGGGGTGCTGGGTGCTCAGTACTCAGGGTGCTGGGTGCTCAGTGCTCAGGGTGCTGGGTGCTCAGTGCTCAGGGTGCTCGGTGCTTAGTACTCAGGGTGCTGGGTGCTCAGTACTCAGGGTGCTGGGTGCTCAGTGCTCAGGGTGCTGGGTGCTCAGTGCTCAGGGTGCTGGGTGCTCAGTACTCAGGGTGCTGGGTGCTCAGTTCTCGGGGTGCTGGGTGCTCAGTACTCAGGGAGCTGTGTGCTTAGTACTCAGGGTGCTGGGTGCTCAGTACTCGGGTGCTGGGTGCTCAGTGCTCAGGGTGCTGGGTGCTCAGTGCTTGGGGTGCTGGGTGCTCAGTGCTCAGTACTCAGGGTGCTGGGGGCTCAGTGCTCGGGGTGCTGGGTGCTCAGTGCTCAGTACTCAGGGTGCTGGGTGCTCAGTGCTCAGGGTGCTGGGTGCTCAGTGCTCAGGGTGCTGGGTGCTCAGTGCTCAGGGTGCTGGGTGCTCAGTACTCCGGGTGCTGGGTGCTCAGTGCTCAGTACTCAGGGTGCTGGGTGCTCAGTACTAAGGGTGCTGGGTGCTCATTGCTCGGGGTGCTGGGTGCTCAGTGCTCGGGGTGCTCGGTGCTCAGTACTCAGGGTGCTGGGTGCTCAGTGCTCGGGGTGCTCAGTACTCAGGGTGCTGTGTGTTCAGTGCTCAGGGTGCTGGGTGCTCAGTACTCAGGGTGCTCGGTGCTTAGTACTCAGGGTGCTGGGTGCTCAGTACTCCGGGTGCTGGGTGCTCAGTGCTCGGGGTGCTCAGTGCTCAGTGCTCAAGGTGCTGGGTGCTCAGTACTCAGGGTGATCATTGCTCAGGGTGCTGGGTTCTCAGTACTCAGGGTGCTGGGTGCTCAGTACTCAGGGTGCTCAGTGCTCAGTACTCAGGGTGCTCAGTGCTCAGTACTAAGGGTGCTCATTGCTCAGGGTGCTGGGTGCTCAGTGCTCAGGGTGCTGGTTGCTCAGTGCTCAGGGTGCTGGGTGCTCAGTACTCAGGGTTTTCGGTGCTCAGTACTCCGGGTGCTCAGTGCTCAGTACTCAGGGTGCTGGGTGCTCAGTGCTCAGGGTGCTGGGTGCTCAGTACTCAGGGTGCTGGGTGCTCGGTGCTCAGTACGCTGGGTGCTCAGTACTCAGGTTTCTCTGTACTCAGTACTCAGGGTGCTGGGTGCTCAGTACTCAGGGTGCTCGGTGCTCAGTACTCAGGGTGCTGGGTGCTCAGTGCTCAGGGTGCTGGGTGCTCAGTACTCAGGGTGCTGGGTGCTCAGTGCTCGGGGTGCTCGGTGCTCAGTACGCTGGGTGCTCAGTACTCAGGGTGCTGGGTGCTCAGTACTCAGGGTGCTGTGTGCTGAGTACTCAGGGTGCTGGGTGCTTAGTACTCAGGGTGCTGGGTGCTTAGTACTCAGGGTGCTGGCTGCTCAGTGCTCAGGGTGCTCGGTGCTCAGTGCTCGGGGTGCTGGGTGCTCAGTACTCAGGGTGCTCAGTGCTCAGTGCTCTGGGTGCTTGGTGCTCTGTGCTCGGGGTGCTGGGTGCTCATTGCTCAGGGTGCTGGGTGCTCAGTTCTCAGGGTGCTCAGTGCTCAGTGCTCGGGGTGCTGGGTGCTCTGTGCTCGGGGTGCTGGGTGCTCAGTGCTCAGGGTGCTGGGTGCTCAGTGCCCAGGGTTCTGGGTGCTCAGTGCTCGGGGCGCTGGGTACTCAGTGCTCGGGGTGCTCGGAGCTCAGTACTCAGTGTGCTGGGTGCTCAGTGCTCGGGGTGCTCGGTGCTCAGTACTCGGGGTGCTGGGTGCTCAGTGCTCGGGGTGCTCGGTGCTCAGTACGTTGGGTGCTCACTACTCAGGGTGCTGGGTGCTCAGTGCTCAGGGTGCTGGGTGCTGAGTGCTCAGGGTGCTGGGTGATCAGTGCTCAGGGTGCTGGGTGCTCAGTACTCAGGGTGCTGGGTGCACAGTGCTCGGGGTGCTGGGTGCTCAGTGCTCAGGGTGCTGGGTGCTCAGTGCTCAGGGTGCTGGGTGCTCAGTACTCGGGGTGCTGGGTGCTCAGTACTCAGGGTGCTGGGTGCTCAGTACTCAGGGTGCTGGGTGATCAGTACTCGGGTGCTGGGTGCTCAGTGCTCAGAGTGCTGGGTGCTCAGTGCTCGGGGTGCTGGGTGCTCAGTGCTCAGTACTCAGGGTGCTGGGTGCTCAGTGCTCTTGGTGCTGGGTGCACAGTGCTCAGTACTCAGGGTGCTGGGTGCTCAGTGCTCAGTGTGCTGGGTGCTCAGTACTCAGGGTGCTGGGTGCTCAGTGCTCAGGGTGCTGGGTGCTCAGTGCTCAGGGTGCTGGGTACTCAGTGCTCGGGGTGCTGGGTGCTCAGTACTCAGGGTGCTGGGTGGTCAGTACTCAGGGTGCTCAGTGCTCAGTACTCAGGGTGCTCAGTGCTCAGTACTCAGGGTGCTCAGTGCTCAGGGTGCTGGGTGCTCAGTGCTCTGGGTGCTGGGTGCTCAGTCCTCAGGGTGCTGGGTGCTCAGTGCTCAGGGTGCTCGGTGCTCAGTGCTCAGGGTGCTGGGTGCTCAGTACTCAGGGTGCTGGGTGCTCAGTGCTCGGGGTGCTGGGTGCTCAGTGCTCAGGGTGCTGGGTGCTCAGTGCTCAGGGTGCTGGGTGCTCAGTGCTCAGTACTCAGGGTGCTGGGTGCTCAGTACTCAGGGTGCTGGGTGCTCATTGCTCGGGGTGCTGGGTGCTCAGTGCTCGGGGTGCTCGGTGCTCAGTACTGAGGGTGCTGGGTGCTCAGTGCTCGGGGTGCTCAGTACTCAGGGTGCTGTGTGTTCAGTGCTCAGGGTGCTGTGTGCTCAGTACTCAGGGTGCTCGGTGCTTAGTACTCAGGGTGCTGGGTGCTCAGTACTCCGGGTGCTGGGTGCTCAGTGCTCGGGGTGCTGGGTGCTCAGTGCTCAAGGTGCTGGGTGCTCAGTACTCAGGGTGATCATTGCTCAGGGTGCTGGGTGCTCAGTACTCAGGGTTCTGGGTGCTCAGTACTCAGGGTGCTCAGTGCTCAGTACTCAGGGTGCTCAGTTCTCAGTACTAAGGGTGCTCAGTGCTCAGGGTGCTGGGTGCTCAGTGCTCAGGGTGCTGGTTGCTCAGTGCTCAGGGTGCTGGGTGCTCAGTACTCAGGGTTTTCGGTGCTCAGTACTCCGGGTGCTCAGTGCTCAGTACTCAGGGTGCTGTGTGCTCAGTGCTCAGGGTGCTGGGTGCTCAGTACTCAGGGTGCTCGGTGCTCAGTACTCAGGGTGCTGGGTGCTCAGTGCTCAGGGTGCTGGGTGCTCAGTACTCAGGGTGCTGGGTGCTCAGTGCTCGGGGTGCTTGGTGCTCAGTACGCTGGGTGCTCAGTACTCAGGGTGCTGGGTGCTCAGTACTCAGGGTGCTGTGTGCTCAGTACTCAGGTTGCTGGGTGCTTAGTACTCAGGGTGCTGGGTGCTTAGTACTCAGGGTGCTGGCTGCTCAGTGCTCAGGGTGCTCGGTGCTCAGTGCTCGGGGTGCTGGGTGCTCAGTACTCAGGGTGCTCAGTGCTCAGTGCTCTGGGTGCTGGGTGCTCTGTGCTCGGGGTGCTGGGTGCTCATTGCTCAGGGTGCTGGGTGCTCAGTTCTCAGGGTGCTCAGTGCTCAGTGCTCGGGGTGCTGGGTGCTCAGTGCTCGGGGTGCTGGGTGCTCAGTGCTCAGGGTGCTGGGTGCTCAGTGCCCAGGGTTCTGGGTGCTCAGTGCTCGGGGCGCTTTGTACTCAGTGCTCGGGGTGCTCGGAGCTCAGTACTCAGTGTGCTGGGTGCTCAGTGCTCGGGGTGCTCGGTGCTCAGTACTCGGGGTGCTGGGTGCTCAGTGCTCGGGGTGCTCGGTGCTCAGTAAGTTGGGTGCTCACTACTCAGGGTGCTGGGTGCTCAGTGCTCAGGGTGCTGGGTGCTGAGTGCTCAGGGTGCTGGGTGCTCAGTGCTCAGGGTGCTGGGTGCTCAGTACTCAGGGTGCTGGGTGCACAGTGCTCGGGGTGCTGGGTGCTCAGTGCTCAGGGTGCTGGGTGCTCAGTGCTCAGGGTGCTGGATGCTCAGTACTCGGGGTGCTGGGTGCTCAGTACTCAGGGTGCTGGGTGCTCAGTACTTAGGGTGCTGGGTGATCAGTACTCGGGTGCTGGGTGCTCAGTGCTCAGAGAGCAGGGTGATCAGTGCTCGGGGTGCTGGGTGCTCAGTGCTCAGTACTCAGGGTGCTGGGTGCTCAATGCTCTTGGTGCTGGGTGCACAGTGCTCAGTACTCAGGGTGCTGGGTGCTCAGTGCTCAGGGTGCTGGGTGCTCAGTGCTCAGCGTGCTGGGTGCTCAGTGCTCAGGGTGCTCAGTGCTCAGGGTGCTGGGTACTCAGTGCTCGGGGTGCTGGGTGCTCAGTACTCAGGGTGCTGGGTGCTCAGTACTCAGGGTGCTCAGTGCTCAGTACTCAGGGTGCTCAGTGCTCAGTACTCAGGGTGTTCAGTGCTCAGGGTGCTGGGTGCTCAGTGCTCGGGGTGCTGGGTGCTCAGTCCTCAGGTTGCTGGGTGCTCAGTGCTCAGCCTGCTCGGTGCTCAGTGCTCAGGGTGCTATGTGCTCAGTACTCAGGGTGCTGGGTGCTCAGTGCTCGGGGTGCTGGGTGCTCAGTACTCAGGGTGCTGGGTGCTCAGTGCTCAGGGTGCTGGGTGCTCAGTGCTCAGGGTGCTCGGTGATTAGTACTCAGGGTGCTGGGTGCTCAGTACTCAGGGTGCTGGGTGCTCAGTGCTCAGGGTGCTGGGTGCTCAGTGCTCAGGGTGCTGGGTGCTCAGTACTCAGGGTGCTGGGTGCTCAGTTCTCGGGGTGCTGGGTGCTCAGTACTCAGGGAGCTGGGTGCTCAGTACTCAGGGTGCTGGGTGCTCAGTACTCGGGTGCTGGGTGCTCAGTGCTCAGGGTGCTGGTTGCTCAGTGCTCGGGGTGCTGGGTGCTCAGTGCTCAGTACTCAGGGTGCTGGGTGCTCAGGGCTCGGGGTGCTGGGTGGTCAGTGCTCAGTACTCAGGGTGCTGGGTGCTCAGTGCTCGGGGTGCTTGATGCTCAGTACTCAGGGTGCTGGGTGCTCAGTGCTCAGTACACAGGGTGCTGGGTGCTCAGTGCTCGGTGTGCTGGGTGCTCAGTGCTCAGTACTCAGGGTGCTGGGTGATCAGTGCTCGGGGTGCTTGATGCTCAGTACTCAGGGTGCTGGGTGCTCAGTGCTCAGGGTGCTGGGTGCTCAGTACTCAGGGTGCTGGGTGCTCAGTACTCAGTATGCTGGTTGCTCAGTACTCGGGGTGCTCACTACTCAGGGTGCTGTGTGTTCAGTGCTCAGTGTACTGGGTGCTCAGTACTCAGGGTGCTCAGTGCTCGGGGTGCTTGATGCTCAGTACTCAGGGTGCTGGGTGCTCAGTGCTCAGGGTGCTGGGTGCTCAGTACTCAGGGTGCTGGGTGCTCAGTACTCAGTATGCTGGGTGCTCAGTGCTCGGGGTGCTCAGTACTCAGGGTGCTGTGTGTTCAGTGCTCAGGGTACTGGGTGCTCAGTACTCAGGGTGCTCAGTGCTCGGGGTGCTGGGTGCTCAGTGCTCGGGGTGCTGGGTGCTCAGTGCTCAGGGTGCTGGGTGCTCAGTGCCCAGGGTTCTGGGTGCTCAGTGCTCGGGGCGCTTTGTACTCAGTGCTCGGGGTGCTCGGAGCTCAGTACTCAGTGTGCTGGGTGCTCAGTGCTCGGGGTGCTCGGTGCTCAGTACTCGGGGTGCTGGGTGCTCAGTGCTCGGGGTGCTCGGTGCTCAGTAAGTTGGGTGCTCACTACTCAGGGTGCTGGGTGCTCAGTGCTCAGGGTGCTGGGTGCTGAGTGCTCAGGGTGCTGGGTGCTCAGTGCTCAGGGTGCTGGGTGCTCAGTACTCAGGGTGCTGGGTGCACAGTGCTCGGGGTGCTGGGTGCTCAGTGCTCAGGGTGCTGGGTGCTCAGTGCTCAGGGTGCTGGATGCTCAGTACTCGGGGTGCTGGGTGCTCAGTACTCAGGGTGCTGGGTGCTCAGTACTCAGGGTGCTGGGTGATCAGTACTCGGGTGCTGGGTGCTCAGTGCTCAGAGTGCTGGGTGATCAGTGCTCGGGGTGCTGGGTGCTCAGTGCTCAGTACTCAGGGTGCTGGGTGCTCAATGCTCTTGGTGCTGGGTGCACAGTGCTCAGTACTCAGGGTGCTGGGTGCTCAGTGCTCAGGGTGCTGGGTGCTCAGTGCTCAGCGTGCTGGGTGCTCAGTGCTCAGGGTGCTCAGTGCTCAGGGTGCTGGGTACTCAGTGCTCGGGGTGCTGGGTGCTCAGTACTCAGGGTGCTGGGTGCTCAGTACTCAGGGTGCTCAGTGCTCAGTACTCAGGGTGCTCAGTGCTCAGTACTCAGGGTGCTCAGTGCTCAGGGTGCTGGGTGCTCAGTGCTCGGGGTGCTGGGTGCTCAGTCCTCAGGTTGCTGGGTGCTCAGTGCTCAGCCTGCTCGGTGCTCAGTGCTCAGGGTGCTATGTGCTCAGTACTCAGGGTGCTGGGTGCTCAGTGCTCGGCGTGCTGGGTGCTCAGTACTCAGGGTGCTGGGTGCTCAGTGCTCAGGGTGCTGGGTGCTCAGTGCTCAGGGTGCTCGGTGATTAGTACTCAGGGTGCTGGGTGCTCAGTACTCAGGGTGCTGGGTGCTCAGTGCTCAGGGTGCTGGGTGCTCAGTGCTCAGGGTGCTGGGTGCTCAGTACTCAGGGTGCTGGGTGCTCAGTTCTCGGGGTGCTGGGTGCTCAGTACTCAGGGAGCTGGGTGCTCAGTACTCAGGGTGCTGGGTGCTCAGTACTCGGGTGCTGGGTGCTCAGTGCTCAGGGTGCTGGTTGCTCAGTGCTCGGGGTGCTGGGTGCTCAGTGCTCAGTACTCAGGGTGCTGGGTGCTCAGGGCTCGGGGTGCTGGGTGGTCAGTGCTCAGTACTCAGGGTGCTGGGTGCTCAGTGCTCGGGGTGCTTGATGCTCAGTACTCAGGGTGCTGGGTGCTCAGTGCTCAGTACACAGGGTGCTGGGTGCTCAGTGCTCGGGGTGCTGGGTGCTCAGTGCTCAGTACTCAGTGTGCTGGGTGATCAGTGCTCGGGGTGCTTGATGCTCAGTACTCAGGGTGCTGGGTGCTCAGTGCTCAGGGTGCTGGGTGCTCAGTACTCAGGGTGCTGGGTGCTCAGTACTCAGTATGCTGGGTGCTCAGTACTCGGGGTGCTCACTACTCAGGGTGCTGTGTGTTCAGTGCTCAGTGTACTGGGTGCTCAGTACTCAGGGTGCTCAGTGCTCGGGGTGCTTGATGCTCAGTACTCAGGGTGCTGGGTGCTCAGTGCTCAGGGTGCTGGGTGCTCAGTACTCAGGGTGCTGGGTGCTCAGTACTCAGTATGCTGGGTGCTCAGTGCTCGGGGTGCTCAGTACTCAGGGTGCTGTGTGTTCAGTGCTCAGGGTACTGGGTGCTCAGTACTCAGGGTGCTCAGTGCTTGGGGTGCTGGGTGCGCAGCACTCAGGCTGTTGGGTGCTCAGTACTCAGGGTGCTCAGTGCTTGGGGTGCTGGGTGCTCAGTACTCAGGGTGCTCAGTGCTTGGGGTGTTGGGTGCTCAGTACTCTCGGTGCTGGGTGCTCAGTGCTCAGGGTGCTGGGTGCTCAGTACTCAGGGTGCTGGATGCTCATTACTCATGGTGCTAGGTGCTCAGTGTTCGGGGTGCTGGGTGCTCAGTGCTCGGGGTGCTGGGTGCTCAGTGCTCAGGGTGCTGGGTGCTCAGTGCTCGGGGTGCTGGGTGCTCAGTACTCGGGGTGCTCGGTGCTCAGTACTCAGGGTGCTGGGTGCTCAGTGCTCGGGGTGCTCAGTACTCAGGGTGCTGTGTGTTCAGTTCTCAGGGTGCTGGGTGCTCAGTACTCAGGGTGCTCGGTGCTTAGTACTCAGGGTGCTGGGTGCTCAGTACTCCGGGTGCTGGGTGCTCAGTGCTCGGGGTGCTCAGTGCTCAGTGCTCAAGGTGCTGGGTGCTCAGTACTCAGGGTGATCATTGCTCAGGGTGCGGGGTGCTCAGTACTCAGGGTGCTCAGTGCTCAGTACTAAGGGTGCTCAGTGCTCAGGGTGCTGGGTGCTCAGTGTTCGGGGTGCTCGGTGATCAGTACTCAGGGTGCTGGGTGCTCAGTGCTCATGGTGCTGGGTGCTCAGTGCTCAGGGTGCTGGTTGCTCAGTGCTCAGGGTGCTGGGTGCTCAGTACTCAGGGTTTTCGGTGCTCAGTACTCCGGGTGCTCAGTGCTCGGAGTGCTGGGTGCTCAGTACTCAGGGTGCTGGGTGCTCAGTACTCAGGGTGCTGGGTGCTCAGTACTCGGGTGCTGGGTGCTCAGTGCTCAGAGTGCTGGGTGCTCAGTGCTTGGGGTGCTGGGTGCTCAGTGCTCAGTACTCAGGGTGCTGGGAGCTCAGTGCTCTTGGTGCTGGGTGCACAGTGCTCAGTACTCAGGGTGCTGGGTGCTCAGTGCTCAGGGTGCTGGGTGCTCAGTGCTCAGGGTGCTGGGTGCTCAGTGCTCAGGGTGCTGGGTGCTCAGTGCTCAGGGTGCTGGGTACTCAGTGCTCGGGGTGCTGGGTGCTCAGTACTCAGGGTGCTGGGTGCTCAGTGCTCAGGGTGCTGGGTGCTCAGTGCTCAGGGTGCAAGTGCTCAGTACTCAGGGTGCTGGGTGCTCAGTGCTCGGGGTGCTCAGTGCTCAGTACGCTGGGTGCTCAGTACTCAGGGTGCTGGGTGCTCAGTACTCAGGGTGCTGTGTGCTCAGTACTCAGGGTGCTGGGTGCTTAGTACTCAGGGTGCTGGGTGCTTAGTACTCAGGGTGCTGGCTGCTCAGTGCTCAGGGTGCTCGGTGCTCAGTGCTCGGGGTGCTGGGTGCTCAGTACTCAGGGTGGTCAGTGCTCAGTGCTATGGGTGCTGGGTGCTCTGTGCTCGGGGTGCTGGGTGCTCATTGCTCAGGGTGCTGGGTGCTCAGTACTCAGGGTGCTCAGTGCTCAGTGCTCGGGGTGCTGGGTGCTCAGTGCTAGGGGTGCTGGGTGCTCAGTGCTCAGGGTGCTGGGTGCTCAGTGCTCAGGGTTCTGGGTGCTCAGTGCTCGGGGCGCTGGGTACTCAGTGCTCGGGGTGCTCGGAGCTCAGTACTCAGTGTGCTGGGTGCTCAGTGCTCGTTGTGCTCGGTGCTCAGTACTCAGGGTGCTGGGTGCTCAGTGCTCAGGGTGCTGGGTGCTCAGTACTCGGGGTGCTGGGTGCTCAGTACTCAGGGTGCTGGGTGCTCAGTACTCAGGGTGCTGGGTGATCAGTACTCGGGTGCTGGGTGCTCAGTGCTCAGAGTGCTGGGTGCTCAGTGCTTGGGGTGCTGGGTGCTCAGTGCTCAGTACTCAGGGTGCTGGGTGCTCAGTGCTCTTGGTGCTGGGTGCACAGTGCTCAGTACTCAGGGTGCTGGGTGCTCAGTGCTCAGTGTGCTGGGTGCTCAGTGCTCAGGGTGCTGGGTGCTCAGTGCTCAGGGTGCTGGGTGCTCAGTGCTCAGGGTGCTGGGTACTCAGTGCTCGGGGTGCTGGGTGCTCAGTACTCAGGGTGCTGGGTGCTCAGTACTCAGGGTGCTCAGTGCTCAGTACTCAGGGTGCTCAGTGCTCAGTACTCAGGGTGCTCAGTGCTCAGGGTGCTGGGTGCTCAGTGCTCGGGGTGCTGGGTGCTCAGTCCTCAGGGTGCTGGTTGCTCAGTGCTCAGGGTGCTCGGTGCTCAGTGCTCAGGGTGCTGGGTGCTCAGTACTCAGGGTGCTGGGTGCTCAGTGCTCGGGGTGCTGGGTGCTCAGTACTCAGGGTGGTCAGTGCTCAGTGCTCTGGGTGCTGGGTGCTCTGTGCTCGGAGTGCTGGGTGCTCATTTCTCAGGGTGCTGGGTGCTCAGTACTCAGGGTGCTCAGTGCTCAGTGCTCGGGGTGCTGGGTGCTCAGTGCTCGGGGTGCTGGGTGCTCAGTGCTCAGGGTGCTGGGTGCTCAGTGCTCAGGGTTCTGGGTGCTCAGTGCTCGGGGCGCTGGGTGCTCAGTGCTCGGGGTGCTCGGTGCTCAGTACTCAGGGTGCTGGGTGCTCAGTGCTCGGGGTGCTCGGTGCTCAGTACGTTGGGTGCTCACTACTCAGGGTGCTGGGTGCTCAGTGCTCAGGGTGCTGGGTGCTGAGTGCTCAGGGTGCTGGGTGCTCAGTGCTCAGGGTGCTGGGTGCTCAGTACTCAGGGTGCTGGGTGCGCAGTGCTCGGGGTGCTGGGTGCTCAGTGCTCAGGGTGCTGGGTGCTCAGTGCTCAGGGTGCTGGGTCCTCAGTACTCGGGGTGCTGTGTGCTCAGTACTCAGGGTGCTGGGTGCTCAGTACTCAGGGTGCTGGGTGATCAGTACTCGGGTGCTGGGTGCTCAGTGCTCAGGGTGCTGGGTGCTCAGTGCTTGGGGTGCTGGGTGCTCAGTGCTCAGTACTCAGGGTGCTGGGGGCTCAGTGCTTGGGGTGCTGGGTGCTCAGTGCTCAGTACTCAGGGTGCTGGGTGCTCAGTGCTCAGGGTGCTGGGTGCTCAGTGCTCAGGGTGCTGGGTGCTCAGTGCTCAGGGTGCTGGGTGCTCAGTACTCAGGGTGCTCGGTGCTTAGTACTCAGGGTGCTGGGTGCTCAGTACTCCGGGTGCTGGGTGCTCAGTGCTCAGTACTCAGGGTGCTGGGTGCTCAGTACTCAGGGTGCTGGGTGCTCAGTGCTCGGGGTGCTGGGTGCTCAGTACTCGGGGTGCTCGGTGCTCAGTACTCAGGGTGCTGGGTGCTCAGTGCTCGGGGTGCTCAGTACTCAGGGTGCTGTGTGTTCAGTTCTCAGGGTGCTGGGTGCTCAGTACTCAGGGTGCTCGGTGCTTAGTACTCAGGGTGCTGGGTGCTCAGTACTCCGGGTGCTGGGTGCTCAGTGCTCGGGGTGCTCAGTGCTCAGTGCTCAAGGTGCTGGGTGCTCAGTACTCAGGGTGATCATTGCTCAGGGTGCGGGGTGCTCAGTACTCAGGGTGCTCAGTGCTCAGTACTAAGGGTGCTCAGTGCTCAGGGTGCTGGGTGCTCAGTGTTCGGGGTCCTCGGTGATCAGTACTCAGGGTGCTGGGTGCTTAGTGCTCATGGTGCTGGGTGCTCAGTGCTCAGGGTGCTGGTTGCTCAGTGCTCAGGGTGCTGGGTGCTCAGTACTCAGGGTTTTCGGTGCTCAGTACTCCGGGTGCTCAGTGCTCGGAGTGCTGGGTGCTCAGTACTCAGGGTGCTGGGTGCTCAGTACTCAGGGTGCTGGGTGCTCAGTACTCGGGTGCTGGGTGCTCAGTGCTCAGAGTGCTATGTGCTCAGTGCTTGGGGTGCTGGGTGCTCAGTGCTCAGTACTCAGGGTGCTGGGAGCTCAGTGCTCTTGGTGCTGGGTGCACAGTGCTCAGTACTCAGGGTGCTGGGTGCTCAGTGCTCAGGGTGCTGTGTGCTCAGTGCTCAGGGTGCTGGGTGCTCAGTGCTCAGGGTGCTGGGTGCTCAGTGCTCAGGGTGCTGGGTGCTCAGTGCTCGGGGTGCTGGGTGCTCAGTACTCAGGGTGCTGGGTGCTCAGTGCTCAGGGTGCTGGGTGCTCAGTGCTCAGGGTGCTGGGTGCTCAGTACTCAGGGTGCTGGGTGCTCAGTGCTCGGGGTGCTCAGTGCTCAGTACGCTGGGTGCTCAGTACTCAGGGTGCTGGATGCTCAGTAATCAGGGTGCTGTGTGCTCAGTACTCAGGGTGCTGGGTGCTTAGTACTCAGGGTGCTGGGTGCTTAGTACTCAGGGTGCTGGCTGCTCAGTGCTCAGGGTGCTCGGTGCTCAGTGCTCGGGGTGCTGGGTGCTCAGTACTCAGGGTGGTCAGTGCTCAGTGCTATGGGTGCTGGGTGCTCTGTGCTCGGGGTGCTGGGTGCTCATTGCTCAGGGTGCTGGGTGCTCAGTACTCAGGGTGCTCAGTGCTCAGTGCTCGGGGTGCTGGGTGCTCAGTGCTAGGGGTGCTGGGTGCTCAGTGCTCAGGGTGCTGGGTGCTCAGTGCTCAGGGTTCTGGGTGCTCAGTGCTCGGGGAGCTGGGTACTCAGTGCTCGGGGTGCTCGGAGCTCAGTACTCAGTGTGCTGGGTGCTCAGTGCTCGTTGTGCTCGGTGCTCAGTACTCAGGGTGCTGGGTGCTCAGTGCTCGGGGTGCTCGGTGCTCAGTACGTTGGGTGCTCACTACTCAGTGTGCTGGGTGCTCAGTGCTCAGGGTGCTGGGTGCTGAGTGCTCAGGGTGCTGGGTGCTCAGTGCTCAGGGTGCTGGGTGCTCAGTACTCAGGGTGCTGTGTGCGCAGTGCTCGGGGTGCTGGGTGCTCAGTGCTCAGGCTGCTGGGTGCTCAGTGCTCAGGGTGCTGGGTGCTCAGTACTCGGGGTGCTGGGTGCTCAGTACTCAGGGTGCTGGGTGCTCAGTACTCAGGGTGCTGGGTGATCAGTACTCGGGTGCTGGGTGCTCAGTGCTCAGAGTGCTGGGTGCTCAGTGCTTGGGGTGCTGGGTGCTCAGTGCTCAGTACTCAGGGTGCTGGGTGCTCAGTGCTCTTGGTGCTGGGTGCACAGTGCTCAGTACTCAGGGTGCTGGGTGCTCAGTGCTCAGTGTGCTGGGTGCTCAGTGCTCAGGGTGCTGGGTGCTCAGTGCTCAGGGTGCTGGGTGCTCAGGGCTCAGGGTGCTGGGTGCTCAGTGCTCAGGGTGCTGGGTGCTCAGTACTCAGGGTGCTGGGTGCTCAGTTCTCGGGGTGCTGGGTGCTCAGTACTCAGGGAGCTGTGTGCTTAGTACTCAGGGTGCTGGGTGCTCAGTACTCGGGTGCTGGGTGCTCAGTGCTCAGGGTGCTGGGTGCTCAGTGCTTGGGGTGCTGGGTGCTCAGTGCTCAGTACTCAGGGTGCTGGGGGCTCAGTGCTCGGGGTGCTGGGTGCTCAGTGCTCAGTACTCAGGGTGCTGGGTGCTCAGTGCTCAGGGTGCTGGGTGCTCAGTGCTCAGGGTGCTGGGTGCTCAGTGCTCAGGGTGCTGGGTGCTCAGTACTCAGGGTGCTCGGTGCTTAGTACTCAGGGTGCTGGGTGCTCAGTACTCCGGGTGCTGGGTGCTCAGTGCTCAGTACTCAGGGTGCTGGGTGCTCAGTACTCAGGGTGCTGGGTGCTCATTGCTCGGGGTGCTGGGTGCTCAGTGCTCGGGGTGCTCGGTGCTCAGTACGCAGGGTGCTGGGTGCTCAGTGCTCGGGGTGCTCAGTACTCAGGGTGCTGTGTGTTCAGTGCTCAGGGTGCTGGGTGCTCAGTACTCAGGGTGCTCGGTGCTTAGTACTCAGGGTGCTGGGTGCTCAGTACTCCGGGTGCTGGGTGCTCAGTGCTCGGGGTGCTCAGTGCTCAGTGCTTAAGGTGCTGGGTGCTCAGTACTCAGGGTGATCATTGCTCAGGGTGCTGGGTTCTCAGTACTCAGGGTGCTGGGTGCTCAGTACTCAGGGTGCTCAGTGCTCAGTACTCAGGGTGCTCAGTGCTCAGTACTAAGGGTGCTCATTGCTCAGGGTGCTGGGTGCTCAGTGCTCAGGGTGCTGGTTGCTCAGTGCTCAGGGTGCTGGGTGCTCAGTACTCAGGGTTTTCGGTGCTCAGTACTCCGGGTGCTCAGTGCTCAGTACTCAGGGTGCTGGGTGCTCAGTGCTCAGGGTGCTGGGTGCTCAGTACTCAGGGTGCTGGGTGCTCGGTGCTCAGTACGCTGGGTGCTCAGTACTCAGGTTTCTCTGTACTCAGTACTCAGGGTGCTGGGTGCTCAGTGCTCAGGGTGCTCGGTGCTCAGTACTCAGGGTGCTGGGTGCTCAGTGCTCAGGGTGCTGGGTGCTCAGTACTCAGGGTGCTGGGTGCTCAGTGCTCGGGGTGCTCGGTGCTCAGTACGCTGGGTGCTCAGTACTCAGGGTGCTGGGTGCTCAGTACTCAGGGTGCTGTGTGCTGAGTACTCAGGGTGCTGGGTGCTTAGTACTCAGGGTGCTGGGTGCTTAGTACTCAGGGTGCTGGCTGCTCAGTGCTCAGGGTGCTCGGTGCTCAGTGCTCGGGGTGCTGGGTGCTCAGTACTCAGGGTGCTCAGTGCTCAGTGCTCTGGGTGCTTGGTGCTCTGTGCTCGGGGTGCTGGGTGCTCATTGCTCAGGGTGCTGGGTGCTCAGTTCTCAGGGTGCTCAGTGCTCAGTGCTCGGGGTGCTGGGTGCTCAGTGCTCGGGGTGCTGGGTGCTCAGTGCTCAGGGTGCTGGGTGCTCAGTGCCCAGGGTTCTGGGTGCTCAGTGCTCGGGGCGCTGGGTACTCAGTGCTCGGGGTGCTCGGAGCTCAGTACTCAGTGTGCTGGGTGCTCAGTGCTCGGGGTGCTCGGTGCTCAGTACTCGGGGTGCTGGGTGCTCAGTGCTCGGGGTGCTCGGTGCTCAGTACGTTGGGTGCTCACTACTCAGGGTGCTGGGTGCTCAGTGCTCAGGGTGCTGGGTGCTGAGTGCTCAGGGTGCTGGGTGATCAGTGCTCAGGGTGCTGGGTGCTCAGTACTCAGGGTGCTGGGTGCACAGTGCTCGGGGTGCTGGGTGCTCAGTGCTCAGGGTGCTGGGTGCTCAGTGCTCAGGGTGCTGGGTGCTCAGTACTCGGGGTGCTGGGTGCTCAGTACTCAGGGTGCTGGGTGCTCAGTACTCAGGGTGCTGGGTGATCAGTACTCGGGTGCTGGGTGCTCAGTGCTCAGAGTGCTGGGTGCTCAGTGCTCGGGGTGCTGGGTGCTCAGTGCTCAGTTCTCAGGGTGCTGGGTGCTCAGTGCTCTTGGTGCTGGGTGCACAGTGCTCAGTACTCAGGGTGCTGGGTGCTCAGTGCTCAGTGTGCTGGGTGCTCAGTGCTCAGGTTGCTGGGTGCTCAGTGCTCAGGGTGCTGGGTGCTCAGTGCTCAGGGTGCTGGGTACTCAGTGCTCGGGGTGCTGGGTGCTCAGTACTCAGGGTGCTGGGTGCTCAGTACTCAGGGTGCTCAGTGCTCAGTACTCAGGGTGCTCAGTGCTCAGTACTCAGGGTGCTCAGTGCTCAGGGTGCTGGGTGCTCAGTGCTCTGGGTGCTGGGTGCTCAGTCCTCAGGGTGCTGGGTGCTCAGTGCTCAGGGTGCTCGGTGCTCAGTGCTCAGGGTGCTGGGTGCTCAGTACTCAGGGTGCTGGGTGCTCAGTGCTCGGGGTGCTGGGTGCTCAGTACTCAGGGTGCTGGGTGCTCAGTGCTCAGGGTGCTGGGTGCTCAGTGCTCAGGGTGCTCGGTGCTTAGTACTCAGGGTGCTGGGTGCTCAGTACTCAGGGTGCTGGGTGCTCAGTGCTCAGGGTGCTGGGTGCTCAGTGCTCAGGGTGCTGGGTGCTCAGTACTCAGGGTGCTGGGTGCTCAGTTCTCGGGGTGCTGGGTGCTCAGTACTCAGGGAGCTGTGTGCTTAGTACTCAGGGTGCTGGGTGCTCACTACTCGGGTGCTGGGTGCTCAGTGCTCAGGGTGCTGGGTGCTCAGTGCTTGGGGTGCTGGGTTCTCAGTGCTCAGTACTCAGGGTGCTGGGGGCTCAGTGCTCGGGGTGCTGGGTGCTCAGTGCTCAGTACTCAGGTTGCTGGGTGCTCAGTGCTCAGGGTGCTGGGTGCTCAGTGCTCAGGGTGCTGGGTGCTCAGTGCTCAGGGTGCTGGGTGCTCAGTACTCAGGGTGCTCGGTGCTTAGTACTCAGGGTGCTGGGTGCTCAGTACTCCGGGTGCTGGGTGCTCAGTGCTCAGTACTCAGGGTGCTGGGTGCTCAGTACTCAGGGTGCTGGGTGCTCATTGCTCGGGGTGCTGGGTGCTCAGTGCTCGGGGTGCTCGGTGCTCAGTACTGAGGGTGCTGGGTGCTCAGTGCTCGGGGTGCTCAGTACTCAGGGTGCTGTGTGTTCAGTGCTCAGGGTGCTGTGTGCTCAGTACTCAGGGTGCTCGGTGCTTAGTACTCAGGGTGCTGGGTGCTCAGTACTCCGGGTGCTGGGTGCTCAGTGCTCGGGGTGCTGGGTGCTCAGTGCTCAAGGTGCTGGGTGCTCAGTACTCAAGGTGATCATTGCTCAGGGTGCTGGGTGCTCAGTACTCAGGGTGCTGGGTGCTCAGTACTCAGGGTGCTCAGTGCTCAGTACTCAGGGTGCTCAGTGCTCAGTACTAAGGGTGCTCAGTGCTCAGGGTGCTGGGTGCTCAGTGCTCAGGGTGCTGGTTGCTCAGTGCTCAGGGTGCTGGGTGCTCAGTACTCAGGGTTTTCGGTGCTCAGTACTCCGGGTGCTCAGTGCTCAGTACTCAGGGTGCTGTGTGCTCAGTGCTCAGGGTGCTGGGTGCTCAGTACTCAGGGTGCTGGGTGCTCGGTGCTCAGTACGCTGGGTGCTCAGTACTCAGGTTTCTGGGTACTCAGTACTCAGGGTGCTGGGTGCTCAGTACTCAGGGTGCTCGGTGCTCAGTACTCAGGGTGCTGGGTGCTCAGTGCTCAGGGTGCTGGGTGCTCAGTACTCAGGGTGCTGGGTGCTCAGTGCTCGGGGTGCTTGGTGCTCAGTACGCTGGGTGCTCAGTACTCAGGGTGCTGGGTGCTCAGTACTCAGGGTGCTGTGTGCTCAGTACTCAGGTTGCTGGGTGCTTAGTACTCAGGGTGCTGGGTGCTTAGTACTCAGGGTGCTGGCTGCTCAGTGCTCAGGGTGCTCGGTGCTCAGTGCTCGGGGTGCTGGGTGCTCAGTACTCAGGGTGCTCAGTGCTCAGTGCTCTGGGTGCTGGGTGCTCTGTGCTCGGGGTGCTGGGTGCTCATTGCTCAGGGTGCTGGGTGCTCAGTTCTCAGGGTGCTCAGTGCTCAGTGCTCGGGGTGCTGGGTGCTCAGTGCTCGGGGTGCTGGGTGCTCAGTGCTCAGGGTGCTGGGTGCTCAGTGCCCAGGGTTCTGGGTGCTCAGTGCTCGGGGCGCTTTGTACTCAGTGCTCGGGGTGCTCGGAGCTCAGTACTCAGTGTGCTGGGTGCTCAGTGCTCGGGGTGCTCGGTGCTCAGTACTCGGGGTGCTGGGTGCTCAGTGCTCGGGGTGCTCGGTGCTCAGTAAGTTGGGTGCTCACTACTCAGGGTGCTGGGTGCTCAGTGCTCAGGGTGCTGGGTGCTGAGTGCTCAGGGTGCTGGGTGCTCAGTGCTCAGGGTGCTGGGTGCTCAGTACTCAGGGTGCTGGGTGCACAGTGCTCGGGGTGCTGGGTGCTCAGTGCTCAGGGTGCTGGGTGCTCAGTGCTCAGGGTGCTGGGTGCTCAGTACTCGGGGTGCTGGGTGCTCAGTACTCAGGGTGCTGGGTGCTCAGTACTCAGGGTGCTGGGTGATCAGTACTCGGGTGCTGGGTGCTCAGTGCTCAGAGTGCTGGGTGCTCAGTGCTCGGGGTGCTGGGTGCTCAGTGCTCAGTACTCAGGGTGCTGGGTGCTCAATGCTCTTGGTGCTGGGTGCACAGTGCTCAGTACTCAGGGTGCTGGGTGCTCAGTGCTCAGGGTGCTGGGTGCTCAGTGCTCAGCGTGCTGGGTGCTCAGTGCTCAGGGTGCTCAGTGCTCAGGGTGCTGGGTACTCAGTGCTCGGGGTGCTGGGTGCTCAGTACTCAGGGTGCTGGGTGCTCAGTACTCAGGGTGCTCAGTGCTCAGTACTCAGGGTGCTCAGTGCTCAGTACTCAGGGTGCTCAGTGCTCAGGGTGCTGGGTGCTCAGTGCTCGGGGTGCTGGGTGCTCAGTCCTCAGGTTGCTGGGTGCTCAGTGCTCAGCCTGCTCGGTGCTCAGTGCTCAGGGTGCTATGTGCTCAGTACTCAGGGTGCTGGGTGCTCAGTGCTCGGGGTGCTGGGTGCTCAGTACTCAGGGTGCTGGGTGCTCAGTGCTCAGGGTGCTGGGTGCTCAGTGCTCAGGGTGCTCGGTGATTAGTACTCAGGGTGCTGGGTGCTCAGTACTCAGGGTGCTGGGTGCTCAGTGCTCAGGGTGCTGGGTGCTCAGTGCTCAGGGTGCTGGGTGCTCAGTACTCAGGGTGCTGGGTGCTCAGTTCTCGGGGTGCTGGGTGCTCAGTACTCAGGGAGCTGGGTGCTCAGTACTCAGGGTGCTGGGTGCTCAGTACTCGGGTGCTGGGTGCTCAGTGCTCAGGGTGCTGGTTGCTCAGTGCTCGGGGTGCTGGGTGCTCAGTGCTCAGTACTCAGGGTGCTGGGTGCTCAGGGCTCGGGGTGCTGGGTGGTCAGTGCTCAGTACTCAGGGTGCTGGGTGCTCAGTGCTCGGGGTGCTTGATGCTCAGTACTCAGGGTGCTGGGTGCTCAGTGCTCAGTACACAGGGTGCTGGGTGCTCAGTGCTCGGGGTGCTGGGTGCTCAGTGCTCAGTACTCAGGGTGCTGGGTGATCAGTGCTCGGGGTGCTTGATGCTCAGTACTCAGGGTGCTGGGTGCTCAGTGCTCAGGGTGCTGGGTGCTCAGTACTCAGGGTGCTGGGTGCTCAGTACTCAGTATGCTGGGTGCTCAGTACTCGGGGTGCTCACTACTCAGGGTGCTGTGTGTTCAGTGCTCAGTGTACTGGGTGCTCAGTACTCAGGGTGCTCAGTGCTCGGGGTGCTTGATGCTCAGTACTCAGGGTGCTGGGTGCTCAGTGCTCAGGGTGCTGGGTGCTCAGTACTCAGGGTGCTGGGTGCTCAGTACTCAGTATGCTGGGTGCTCAGTGCTCGGGGTGCTCAGTACTCAGGGTGCTGTGTGTTCAGTGCTCAGGGTACTGGGTGCTCAGTACTCAGGGTGCTCAGTGCTTGGGGTGCTGGGTGTGCAGCACTCAGGCTGTTGGGTGCTCAGTACTCAGGGTGCTCAGTGCTTGGGGTGCTGGGTGCTCAGTACTCAGGGTGCTCAGTGCTTGGGGTGTTGGGTGCTCAGTACTCAGGGTGCTGGGTGCTCAGTGCTCAGGGTGCTGGGTGCTCAGTACTCAGGGTGCTGGATGCTCATTACTCAGGGTGCTAGGTGCTCAGTGTTCGGGGTGCTGGGTGCTCAGTGCTCGGGGTGCTGGGTGCTCAGTGCTCAGGGTGCTGGGTGCTCAGTGCTCAGGTTTCTGGGTGCTCAGTGCTCGGGGGGCTGGGTGCTCAGTGCTCAGGGTGCTCGGTGCTCAGTGCTCAGGGTGCTGGGTGCTCAGTACTCAGGGTGCTGGGTGCTCAGTGCTCAGGGTGCTGGGTGCTCAGTGCTCAGGGTGCTCGGTGCTTAGTACTCGGGGTGCTGGGTGCTCAGTACTCAGGGTTCTGGGTGCTCAGTGCTCAGGGTGCTGGGTGCTCAGTGCTCAGGGTGCTGGGTGCTCAGTACTCAGGGTGCTGGGTGCTCAGTACTCAGGGTGCTGGGTGCTCAGTTCTCAGGGTGCTGGGTGCTCAGTGCTCAGGGTGCTGGGTGCTCAGTGCTCAGGGTGCTGGGTGCTCAGTGCTCAGCGTGCTGGGTACTCAGTGCTCGGGGTGCTGGGTGCTCAGTGCTCGGGGTGCTCAGTGCTCAGTACGTTGGGTGCTCACTACTCAGGGTGCTGGGTGCTCAGTGCTCAGGGTGATGGGTGCTGAGTGCTCAGGGTGCTGGGTGCTCAGTGCTCAGGGTGCTGGGTGCTCAGTGCTCAGAGTGCTGGGTGCTCAGTACTCAGGGTGCTGGGTGCACAGGGCTCGGGGTGCTGGGTGCTCAGTGCTCAGGGTGCTGGGTGCTCAGTGCTCAGGGTGCTGGGTGCTCAGTACTCGGGGTGCTGGGTGCTCAGTACTCAGGGTGCTGGGTGCTCAGTACTCAGGGTGCTGGGTGATCAGTACTCGGGTGCTGGGTGCTCAGTGCTCAGAGTGCTGGGTGCTCAGTGCTCGGGGTGCTGGGTGCTCAGTGCTCAGTACTCAGTGTGCTGGGTGCTCAGTGCCCTTGGTGCTGGGTGCACAGTGCTCAGTACTCAGGGTGCTGGGTGCTCAGTGCTCAGGGTGCTGGGTGCTCAGTGCTCAGCGTGCTGGGTGCTCAGTGCTCAGGGTGCTGGGTGCTCAGTGCTCAGGGTGCTGGGTACTCAGTGCTCGGGGTGCTGGGTGCTCAGTACTCAGGGTGCTGCGTGCTCAGTACTCAGGGTGCTGGGTGCTCAGTGCTCGGGGTGCTGGGTGCTCAGTGCTCAGTACTCAGGGTGCTCAGTGCTCAGTACTCAGGGTGCTGGGTGCTCAGTGCTCGGGGTGCTGGGTGCTCAGTGCTCAGTACTCAGGGTGCTGGGTGATCAGTGCTCGGGGTGCTTGATGCTCAGTACTCAGGGTGCTGGGTGCTCAGTGCTCAGGGTGCTGGGTGCTCAGTACTCAGGGTGCTGGGTGCTCAGTACTCAGTATGCTGGGTGCTCAGTACTCGGGGTGCTCACTACTCAGGGTGCTGTGTGTTCAGTGCTCAGGGTACTGGGTGCTCAGTACTCAGGGTGCTCAGTGCTCGGGGTGCTTGATGCTCAGTACTCAGGGTGCTGGGTGCTCAGTGCTCAGGGTGCTGGGTGCTCAGTACTCAGGGTGCTGGGTGCTCAGTACTCAGTATGCTGGGTGCTCAGTGCTCGGGGTGCTCAGTACTCAGGGTGCTGTGTGTTCAGTGCTCAGGGTACTGGGTGCTCAGTACTCAGGGTGCTCAGTGCTTGGGGTGCTGGGTGCGCAGCACTCAGGCTGTTGGGTGCTCAGTACTCAGGGTGCTCAGTGCTTGGGGTGCTGGGTGCTCAGTACTCAGGGAGCTCAGTGCTTGGGGTGTTGGGTGCTCAGTACTCAGGGTGCTGGGTGCTCAGTGCTCAGGGTGCTGGGTGCTCAGTACTCAGGGTGCTTAATGCTCATTACTCAGGGTGCTAGGTGCTCAGTGTTCGGGGTGCTGGGTGCTCAGTGCTCGGGGTGCTGGGTGCTCAGTGCTCAGGGTGCTGGGTGCTCAGTGCTCAGGTTTCTGGGTGCTCAGTGCTCGGGGCGCTGGGTGCTCAGTGCTCAGGGTGCTCGGTCCTCAGTGCTCAGGGTGCTGGGTGCTCAGTGCTCAGGGTGCTGGGTGCTCAGTGCTCAGGGTGCTCGGTGCTTAGTACTCGGGGTGCTGGGTGCTCAGTACTCAGGGTTCTGGGTGCTCAGTGCTCAGGGTGCTGGGTGCTCAGTGCTCAGGGTGCTGGGTGCTCAGTACTCAGGGTGCTGGGTGCTCAGTACTCAGGGTGCTGGGTGCTCAGTTCTCAGGGTGCTGGGTGCTCAGTGCTCGGGGTGCTGGGTGCTCAGTGCTCGGGGTGCTCGGTGCTCAGTGCTCAAGGTGCTGGGTGCTCAGTGCTCAGGGTGCTGGGTGCTCAGTACTCAGGGTGCTGGGTGCTCAGTACTCAGTATGCTAGGTGCTCAGTGCTCGGGGTCCTGGGTGCTCAGTGCTCAGTACTCAGGGTGCTGGGTGCTCAGTGCTCGGCGTGCTTGATGCTCAGTACTCAGGGTGCTGGGTGCTCAGTGCTCAGGGTGCTGGGTGCTCAGTACTCAGGGTGCTGGGTGCTCAGTACTCAGTATGCTGGGTGCTCAGTGCTCGGGGTGCTCAGTACTCAGGGTGCTGTGTGTTCAGTGCTCAGGGTACTGGGTGCTCAGTACTCAGGGTGCTCAGTGCTTGGGGTGCTGGGTGCTCAGTA
Organism: Microtus oregoni; assembly: GCF_018167655.1. NCBI lineage: Eukaryota > Metazoa > Chordata > Mammalia > Rodentia > Cricetidae > Microtus > Microtus oregoni. Next base: position 44,981 of record NW_024543385.1, read on the forward strand.
CTCAGGGTGTTGGGTGCTCAGTACTCAGGGTGCTCAGTGCTTGGGGTGCTGGGTGCTCAGTACTCAGGGTGCTCAGTGCTTGGGGTGTTGGGTGCTCAGTACTCAGGGTGCTGGGTGCTCAGTGCTCAGGGTGCTGGGTGCTCAGTACTCAGGGTGCTGGGTGCTCATCACTCAGGGTGCTAGGTGCTCAGTGTTCGGGGTGCTGGGTGCTCAGTGCTCGGGGTGCTGGGTGCTCAGTACTCGGGGGGCTCGGTGCTCAGTACGTTGGGTGCTCACTAATCAGGGTGCTGGGTGCTCAGTGCTCAGGGTGCTGGGTGCTCAGTGCTCAGGGTGCTGGGTGCTCAGTGCTCAGGGTGCTGGGTGCTCAGTGCTCAGGGTGCTGGGTGCGCAGTGCTCAGGGTGCTGGGTACTCAGTGCTCAGGGTGCTGGGTGCTCAGTGCTCAGGGTGCTGGGTGCTCAGTGCTCGGGGCGCTGGGTGCTCAGTGCTCGGGGTGCTCGGAGCTCAGTACTCAGTGTGCTGGGTGCTCAGTGCTCGGGGTGCTCGGTGCTCAGTACTCAGGGTGCTGGGTGCTCAGAGCTCGGGGTGCTCGGTGCTCAGTACGTTGGGTGCTCACTACTCAGGGTGCTGGGTGCTCAGTGCTCAGGGTGCTGGGTGCTCAGTGCTCAGGGTGCTTGGTGCTCAGTACTCAGGGTGCTGGGTGCGCAGTGCTCGGGGTGATGGGTGGTCAGTGCTCAGGGTGCTGGGTGCTCAGTGCTCAGGGTGCTGGGTGCTCAGTACTCGGGGAGCTGGGTGCTCAGTACTCAGGGTGCTGGGTGCTCAGTACTCAGGGTGCTGGGTGATCAGTACTCGGGTGCTGGGTGCTCAGTGCTCAGAGTGCTGGGTGCTCAGTGCTTGGGGTGCTGGGTGCTCAGTGCTCAGTACTCAGGGTGCTGGGTGCTCAGTGCTCTTGGTGCTGGGTGCACAGTGCTCAGTACTCAGGGTGCTGGGTGCTCAGTGCTCAGGGTGCTGGGTGCTCAGTGCTCAGGGTGCTGGGTGCTCAGTGCTCAGGGTGCTGGGTGCTCAGTGCTCAGCGTGCTGGGTACTCACTGCTCGGGGTGCTGGGTGCTCAGTGCTCGGGGTGCTCGGTGCTCAGTACGTTGGGTGCTCACTACTCAGGGTGCTGGGTGCTCAGTGCTCAGGGTGCTGGGTGCTGAGTGCTCACTGTGCTGGGTGCTCAGTGCTCAGGGTGCTGTGTGCTCAGTGCTCAGGGTGCTGGGTGCTCAGTACTCAGGGTGCTGGGTGCACAGGGCTCGGGGTGCTGGGTGCTCAGTGCTCAGGGTGCTGGGTGCTCAGTGCTCAGGGTGCTGGGTGTTCAGTACTCGGTGTGCTGGGTGCTCAGTACTCAGGGTGCTGGGTGCTCAGTACTCAGGGTGCTGGGTGATCAGTACTCGGGTGCTGGGTGCTCAGTGCTCAGAGTGCTGGGTGCTCAGTGCTCGGGGTGCTGGGTGCTCAGTGCTCAGTACTCAGGGTGCTGGGTGCTCAGTGCTCTTGGTACTGGGTGCACAGTGCTCAGTACTCAGGGTGCTGGGTGCTCAGTGCTCAGGGTGCTGGGTGCTCAGTGCTCAGCGTGCTGGGTGCTCAGTGCTCAGGGTGCTGGGTGCTCAGTGCTCAGGGTGCTGGGTACTCAGTGCTCGGGGTGCTGGGTGCTCAGTACTCAGGGTGCTGCGTGCTCAGTACTCAGGGTGCTCAGTGCTCAGTACTCAGGGTGCTCAGTGCTCAGTACTCAGGGTGCTCAGTGCTCAGGGTGCTGGGTGCTCAGTGCTCGGGGTGCTGGGTGCTCAGTCCTCAGGGTGCTGGGTGCTCAGTGCTCAGGGTGCTCGGTGCTCAGTGCTCAGGGTGCTGGGTGCTCAGTACTCAGGGTGCTGTGTGCTCAGTGCTCAGGGTGCTGGGTGCTCAGTACTCATGGTGCTCTGTGCTCAGTGCTCAGGGTGCTGGGTGCTCAGTGCTCAGGGTGCTCGGTGCTTAGTACTCAGGGTGCTGGGTGCTCAGTACTCAGGGTGCTGGGTGCTCAGTGCTCAGGGTGCTGGGTGCTCAGTGCTCAGGGTGCTGGGTGCTCAGTACTCAGGGTGCTGGGTGCTCAGTTCTCGGGGTGCTGGGTGCTCAGTACTCAGGGAGCTGGGTGCTCAGTACTCAGGGTGCTGGGTGCTCAGTACTTGGGTGCTGGGTGCTCAGTGCTCAGGGTGCTGGGTGCTCCGTGCTCGGGGTGCTGGGTGCTCAGTGCTCAGTACTCAGGGTGCTGGGTGCTCAGTGCTCGGGGTGCTGGGTGGTCAGTGCTCAGTACTCAGGGTGCTGGGTGCTCAGTGCTCGGGGTGCTTGATGCTCAGTACTCAGGATGCTGGGTGCTCAGTGCTCAGTACACAGGGTGCTGGGTGCTCAGTGCTCGGGGTGCTGGGAGCTCAGTGCTCAGTACTCAGGGTGCTGGGTGCTCAGTGCTCGGGGTGCTTGATGCTCAGTACTCAGGGTGCTGGGTGCTCAGTGCTCAGGGTGCTGGGTGCTCAGTACTCAGGGTGCTGGGTGCTCAGTACTCAGTATGCTGGGTGCTCAGTACTCGGGGTGCTGGGTGCTCAGTACTCAGTATGCTGGGTGCTCAGTGCTCGGGGTGCTCAGTACTCAGGGTGCTGTGTGTTCAGTGCTCAGGGTACTGGGTGCTCAGTACTCAGGGTGCTCAGTGCTTGGGGTGCTGGGTGCGCAGCACTCAGGCTGTTGGGTGCTCAGTACTCAGGGTGCTCAGTGCTTGGGGTGCTGGGTGCTCAGTACTCAGGGTGCTCAGTGCTTGGGGTGTTGGGTGCTCAGTACTCAGGGTGCTGGGTGCTCAGTGCTCAGGGTGCTGGGTGCTCAGTACTCAGGGTGCTGGATGCTCATTACTCAGGGTGCTAGGTGCTCAGTGTTCGGGGTGCTGGGTGCTCAGAGCTCGGGGTGCTGGGTGCTCAGTGCTCAGGGTGCTGGGTGCTCAGTGCTCAGGTTTCTGGGTGCTCAGTGCTCGGGGCGCTGGGTGCTCAGTGCTCAGGGTGCTCGGTGCTCAGTGCTCAGGGTGCTGGGTGCTCAGTACTCAGGGTGCTGGGTGCTCAGTGCTCAGGGTGCTGGGTGCTCAGTGCTCAGGGTGCTCGGTGCTTAGTACTCGGGGTGCTGGGTGCTCAGTACTCAGGGTTCTGGGTGCTCAGTGCTCAGGTTGCTGGGTGCTCAGTGCTCAGGGTGCTGGGTGCTCAGTACTCAGGGTGCTGGGTGCTCAGTACTCAGGGTGCTGGGTGCTCAGTTCTCAGGGTGCTGGGTGCTCAGTGCTCGGGGTGCTGGGTGCTCAGTGCTCGGGGTGCTCGGTGCTCAGTGCTCAAGGTGCTGGGTGCTCAGTGCTCAGGGTGCTGGGTGCTCAGTACTCAGGGTGCTGGGTGCTCAGTACTCAGTATGCTGGGTGCTCAGTGCTCGGGGTCCTGGGTGCTCAGTGCTCAGTACTCAGGGTGCTGGGTGCTCAGTGCTCGGGGTGCTTGATGCTCAGTACTCAGGGTGCTGGGTGCTCAGTGCTCAGGGTGCTGGGTGCTCAGTACTCAGGGTGCTGGGTGCTCAGTACTCAGTATGCTGGGTGCTCAGTGCTCGGGGTGCTCAGTACTCAGGGTGCTGTGTGTTCAGTGCTCAGGGTACTGGGTGCTCAGTACTCAGGGTGCTCAGTGCTTGGGGTGCTGGGTGCGCAGTACTCAGGGTGTTGGGTGCTCAGTACTCACGGTGCTCAGTGCTTGGGGTGCTGGGTGCTCAGTACTCAGGGTGCTCAGTGCTTGGGGTGTTGGGTGCTCAGTACTCAGGGTGCTGGGTGCTCAGTGCTCAGGGTGCTGGGTGCTCAGTACTCAGGGTGCTGGGTGCTCATCACTCAGGGTGCTAGGTGCTCAGTGTTCGGGGTGCTGGGTGCTCAGTGCTCGGGGTGCTGGGTGCTCAGTACTCGGGGTGCTCTGTGCTCAGTACGTTGGGTGATCACTAATCAGGGTGCTGGGTGCTCAGTGCTCAGGGTGCTGGGTGCTCAGTGCTCAGGGTGCTGGGTGCTCAGTGCTCAGGGTGCTGGGTGCTCAGTGCTCAGGGTGCTGGGTGCTCAGTGCTCGGGGTGCTCGGAGCTCAGTGCTCAGGGTGCTGGGTGCTCAGTGCTCGGGGTGCTCGGTGCTCAGTACTCAGGGTGCTGGGTGCTCAGAGCTCGGGGTGCTCGGTGCTCAGTACGTTGGGTGCTCACTACTCAGGGTGCTGGGTGCTCAGTGCTCAGGGTGCTGGGTGCTGAGTGCTCAGGGTGCTGGGTGCTCAGTGCTCAGGTTGCTTGGTGCTCAGTACTCAGGGTGCTGGGTGCGCAGTGCTCGGGGTGATGGGTGCTCAGTGCTCAGGGTGCTGGGTGCTCAGTGCTCAGGGTGCTGGGTGCTCAGTACTCGGGGAGCTGGGTGCTCAGTACTCAGGGTGCTGGGTGCTCAGTACTCAGGGTGCTGGGTGATCAGTACTCGGGTGCTGGGTGCTCAGTGCTCAGAGTGCTGGGTGCTCAGTGCTTGGGGTGCTGGGTGCTCAGGGCTCAGTACTCAGGGTGCTGGGTGCTCAGTGCTCTTGGTGCTGGGTGCACAGTGCTCAGTACTCAGGGTGCTGGGTGCTCAGTGCTCAGGGTGCTGGGTGCTCAGTGCTCAGGGTGCTGGGTGCTCAGTGCTCAGGGTGCTGGGTGCTCAGTGCTCAGCGTGCTGGGTACTCACTGCTCGGGGTGCTGGGTGCTCAGTGCTCGGGGTGCTCGGTGCTCAGTACGTTGGGTGCTCACTACTCAGGGTGCTGGGTGCTCAGTGCTCAGGGTGCTGGGTGCTGAGTGCTCACTGTGCTGGGTGCTCAGTGCTCAGGGTGCTGGGTGCTCAGTGCTCAGGGTGCTGGGTGCTCAGTACTCAGGGTGCTGGGTGCACAGGGCTCGGGGTGCTGGGTGCTCAGTGCTCAGGGTGCTGGGTGCTCAGTGCTCAGGGTGCTGGGTGTTCAGTACTCGGTGTGCTGGGTGCTCAGTACTCAGGGTGCTGGGTGCTCAGTACTCAGGGTGCTGGGTGATCAGTACTCGGGTGCTGGGTGCTCAGTGCTCAGAGTGCTGGGTGCTCAGTGCTCGGGGTGCTGGGTGCTCAGTGCTCAGTACTCAGGGTGCTGGGTGCTCAGTGCTCTTGGTACTGGGTGCACAGTGCTCAGTACTCAGGGTGCTGGGTGCTCAGTGCTCAGGGTGCTGGGTGCTCAGTGCTCAGCGTGCTGGGTGCTCAGTGCTCAGGGTGCTGGGTGCTCAGTGCTCAGGGTGCTGGGTACTCAGTGCTTGGGGTGCTGGGTGCTCAGTACTCAGGGTGCTGCGTGCTCAGTACTCAGGGTGCTCAGTGCTCAGTACTCAGGGTGCTCAGTGCTCAGTACTCAGGGTGCTCAGTGCTCAGGGTGCTGGGTGCTCAGTGCTCGGGGTGCTGGGTGCTCAGTCCTCAGGGTGCTGGGTGCTCAGTGCTCAGGGTGCTCGGTGCTCAGTGCTCAGGGTGCTGGGTGCTCAGTACTCAGGGTGCTGGGTGCTCAGTGCTCAGGGTGCTGGGTGCTCAGTACTCATGGTGCTCTGTGCTCAGTGCTCAGGGTGCTGGGTGCTCAGTGCTCAGGGTGCTCGGTGCTTAGTACTCAGGGTGCTGGGTGCTCAGTACTCAGGGTGCTGGGTGCTCAGTGCTCAGGGTGCTGGGTGCTCAGTGCTCAGGGTGCTGGGTGCTCAGTACTCAGGGTGCTGGGTGCTCAGTTCTCGGGGTGCTGGGTGCTCAGTACTCAGGGAGCTGGGTGCTCAGTACTCAGGGTGCTGGGTGCTCAGTACTTGGGTGCTGGGTGCTCAGTGCTCAGGGTGCTGGGTGCTCCGTGCTCGGGGTGCTGGGTGCTCAGTGCTCAGTACTCAGGGTGCTGGGTGCTCAGTGCTCGGGGTGCTGGGTGGTCAGTGCTCAGTACTCAGGGTGCTGGGTGCTCAGTGCTCGGGGTGCTTGATGCTCAGTACTCAGGATGCTGGGTGCTCAGTGCTCAGTACACAGGGTGCTGGGTGCTCAGTGCTCGGGGTGCTGGGAGCTCAGTGCTCAGTACTCAGGGTGCTGGGTGTTCAGTGCTCGGGGTGCTTGATGCTCAGTACTCAGGGTGCTGGGTGCTCAGTGCTCAGGGTGCTGGGTGCTCAGTACTCAGGGTGCTGGGTGCTCAGTACTCAGTATGCTGGGTGCTCAGTACTCGGGGTGCTGGGTGCTCAGTACTCAGTATGCTGGGTGCTCAGTGCTCGGGGTGCTCAGTACTCAGGGTGCTGTGTGTTCAGTGCTCAGGGTACTGGGTGCTCAGTACTCAGGGTGCTCAGTGCTTGGGGTGCTGGGTGCGCAGCACTCAGGCTGTTGGGTGCTCAGTACTCAGGGTGCTCAGTGCTTGGGGTGCTGGGTGCTCAGTACTCAGGGTGCTCAGTGCTTGGGGTGTTGGGTGCTCAGTACTCAGGGTGCTGGGTGCTCAGTGCTCAGGGTGCTGGGTGCTCAGTACTCAGGGTGCTGGATGCTCATTACTCAGGGTGCTAGGTGCTCAGTGTTCGGGGTGCTGGGTGCTCAGTGCTCGGGGTGCTGGGTGCTCAGTGCTCAGGGTGCTGGGTGCTCAGTGCTCAGGTTTCTGGGTGCTCAGTGCTCGGGGCGCTGGGTGCTCAGTGCTCAGGGTGCTCGGTGCTCAGTGCTCAGGGTGCTGGGTGCTCAGTACTCAGGGTGCTGGGTGCTCAGTGCTCAGGGTGCTGGGTGCTCAGTGCTCAGGGTGCTCGGTGCTTAGTACTCGGGGTGCTGGGTGCTCAGTACTCAGGGTTCTGGGTGCTCAGTGCTCAGGTTGCTGGGTGCTCAGTGCTCAGGGTGCTGGGTGCTCAGTACTCAGGGTGCTGGGTGCTCAGTACTCAGGGTGCTGGGTGCTCAGTTCTCAGGGTGCTGGGTGCTCAGTGCTCGGGGTGCTGGGTGCTCAGTGCTCGGGGTGCTCGGTGCTCAGTGCTCAAGGTGCTGGGTGCTCAGTGCTCAGGGTGCTGGGTGCTCAGTACTCAGGGTGCTGGGTGCTCAGTACTCAGTATGCTGGGTGCTCAGTGCTCGGGGTCCTGGGTGCTCAGTGCTCAGTACTCAGGGTGCTGGGTGCTCAGTGCTCGGGGTGCTTGATGCTCAGTACTCAGGGTGCTGGGTGCTCAGTGCTCAGGGTGCTGGGTGCTCAGTACTCAGGGTGCTGGGTGCTCAGTACTCAGTATGCTGGGTGCTCAGTGCTCGGGGTGCTCAGTACTCAGGGTGCTGTGTGTTCAGTGCTCAGGGTACTGGGTGCTCAGTACTCAGGGTGCTCAGTGCTTGGGGTGCTGGGTGCGCAGTACTCAGGGTGTTGGGTGCTCAGTACTCACGGTGCTCAGTGCTTGGGGTGCTGGGTGCTCAGTACTCAGGGTGCTCAGTGCTTGGGGTGTTGGGTGCTCAGTACTCAGGGTGCTGGGTGCTCAGTGCTCAGGGTGCTGGGTGCTCAGTACTCAGGGTGCTGGGTGCTCATCACTCAGGGTGCTAGGTGCTCAGTGTTCGGGGTGCTGGGTGCTCAGTGCTCGGGGTGCTGGGTGCTCAGTACTCGGGGTGCTCTGTGCTCAGTACGTTGGGTGATCACTAATCAGGGTGCTGGGTGCTCAGTGCTCAGGGTGCTGGGTGCTCAGTGCTCAGGGTGCTGGGTGCTCAGTGCTCAGGGTGCTGGGTGCTCAGTGCTCAGGGTGCTGGGTGCTCAGTGCTCGGGGTGCTCGGAGCTCAGTGCTCAGGGTGCTGGGTGCTCAGTGCTCGGGGTGCTCGGTGCTCAGTACTCAGGGTGCTGGGTGCTCAGAGCTCGGGGTGCTCGGTGCTCAGTACGTTGGGTGCTCACTACTCAGGGTGCTGGGTGCTCAGTGCTCAGGGTGCTGGGTGCTGAGTGCTCAGGGTGCTGGGTGCTCAGTGCTCAGGTTGCTTGGTGCTCAGTACTCAGGGTGCTGGGTGCGCAGTGCTCGGGGTGATGGGTGCTCAGTGCTCAGGGTGCTGGGTGCTCAGTGCTCAGGGTGCTGGGTGCTCAGTACTCGGGGAGCTGGGTGCTCAGTACTCAGGGTGCTGGGTGCTCAGTACTCAGGGTGCTGGGTGATCAGTACTCGGGTGCTGGGTGCTCAGTGCTCAGAGTGCTGGGTGCTCAGTGCTTGGGGTGCTGGGTGCTCAGGGCTCAGTACTCAGGGTGCTGGGTGCTCAGTGCTCTTGGTGCTGGGTGCACAGTGCTCAGTACTCAGGGTGCTGGGTGCTCAGTGCTCAGGGTGCTGGGTGCTCAGTGCTCAGGGTGCTGGGTGCTCAGTGCTCAGGGTGCTGGGTGCTCAGTGCTCAGCGTGCTGGGTACTCACTGCTCGGGGTGCTGGGTGCTCAGTGCTCGGGGTGCTCGGTGCTCAGTACGTTGGGTGCTCACTACTCAGGGTGCTGGGTGCTCAGTGCTCAGGGTGCTGGGTGCTGAGTGCTCACTGTGCTGGGTGCTCAGTGCTCAGGGTGCTGGGTGCTCAGTGCTCAGGGTGCTGGGTGCTCAGTACTCAGGGTGCTGGGTGCACAGGGCTCGGGGTGCTGGGTGCTCAGTGCTCAGGGTGCTGGGTGCTCAGTGCTCAGGGTGCTGGGTGTTCAGTACTCGGTGTGCTGGGTGCTCAGTACTCAGGGTGCTGGGTGCTCAGTACTCAGGGTGCTGGGTGATCAGTACTCGGGTGCTGGGTGCTCAGTGCTCAGAGTGCTGGGTGCTCAGTGCTCGGGGTGCTGGGTGCTCAGTGCTCAGTACTCAGGGTGCTGGGTGCTCAGTGCTCTTGGTACTGGGTGCACAGTGCTCAGTACTCAGGGTGCTGGGTGCTCAGTGCTCAGGGTGCTGGGTGCACAGTGCTCAGTACTCAGGGTGCTGGGTGCTCAGTGCTCAGGGTGCTGGGTGCTCAGTGCTCAGGGTGCTGGGTGCTCAGTGCTCAGGGTGCTGGGTGCTCAGTGCTCAGCGTGCTGGGTACTCACTGCTCGGGGTGCTGGGTGCTCAGTGCTCGGGGTGCTCGGTGCTCAGTACGTTGGGTGCTCACTACTCAGGGTGCTGGGTGCTCAGTGCTCAGGGTGCTGGGTGCTGAGTGCTCACTGTGCTGGGTGCTCAGTGCTCAGGGTGCTGGGTGCTCAGTGCTCAGGGTGCTGGGTGCTCAGTACTCAGGGTGCTGGGTGCACAGGGCTCGGGGTGCTGGGTGCTCAGTGCTCAGGGTGCTGGGTGCTCAGTGCTCAGGGTGCTGTGTGTTCAGTGCTCAGGGTACTGGGTGCTCAGTACTCAGGGTGCTCAGTGCTTGGGGTGCTGGGTGCGCAGTACTCAGGGTGTTGGGTGCTCAGTACTCACGGTGCTCAGTGCTTGGGGTGCTGGGTGCTCAGTACTCAGGGTGCTCAGTGCTTGGGGTGTTGGGTGCTCAGTACTCAGGGTGCTGGGTGCTCAGTGCTCAGGGTGCTGGGTGCTCAGTACTCAGGGTGCTGGGTGCTCATCACTCAGGGTGCTAGGTGCTCAGTGTTCGGGGTGCTGGGTGCTCAGTGCTCGGGGTGCTGGGTGCTCAGTACTCGGGGTGCTCTGTGCTCAGTACGTTGGGTGATCACTAATCAGGGTGCTGGGTGCTCAGTGCTCAGGGTGCTGGGTGCTCAGTGCTCAGGGTGCTGGGTGCTCAGTGCTCAGGGTGCTGGGTGCTCAGTGCTCAGGGTGCTGGGTGCTCAGTGCTCGGGGTGCTCGGAGCTCAGTGCTCAGGGTGCTGGGTGCTCAGTGCTCGGGGTGCTCGGTGCTCAGTACTCAGGGTGCTGGGTGCTCAGAGCTCGGGGTGCTCGGTGCTCAGTACGTTGGGTGCTCACTACTCAGGGTGCTGGGTGCTCAGTGCTCAGGGTGCTGGGTGCTGAGTGCTCAGGGTGCTGGGTGCTCAGTGCTCAGGTTGCTTGGTGCTCAGTACTCAGGGTGCTGGGTGCGCAGTGCTCGGGGTGATGGGTGCTCAGTGCTCAGGGTGCTGGGTGCTCAGTGCTCAGGGTGCTGGGTGCTCAGTACTCGGGGAGCTGGGTGCTCAGTACTCAGGGTGCTGGGTGCTCAGTACTCAGGGTGCTGGGTGATCAGTACTCGGGTGCTGGGTGCTCAGTGCTCAGAGTGCTGGGTGCTCAGTGCTTGGGGTGCTGGGTGCTCAGGGCTCAGTACTCAGGGTGCTGGGTGCTCAGTGCTCTTGGTGCTGGGTGCACAGTGCTCAGTACTCAGGGTGCTGGGTGCTCAGTGCTCAGGGTGCTGGGTGCTCAGTGCTCAGGGTGCTGGGTGCTCAGTGCTCAGGGTGCTGGGTGCTCAGTGCTCAGCGTGCTGGGTACTCACTGCTCGGGGTGCTGGGTGCTCAGTGCTCGGGGTGCTCGGTGCTCAGTACGTTGGGTGCTCACTACTCAGGGTGCTGGGTGCTCAGTGCTCAGGGTGCTGGGTGCTGAGTGCTCACTGTGCTGGGTGCTCAGTGCTCAGGGTGCTGGGTGCTCAGTGCTCAGGGTGCTGGGTGCTCAGTACTCAGGGTGCTGGGTGCACAGGGCTCGGGGTGCTGGGTGCTCAGTGCTCAGGGTGCTGGGTGCTCAGTGCTCAGGGTGCTGGGTGTTCAGTACTCGGTGTGCTGGGTGCTCAGTACTCAGGGTGCTGGGTGCTCAGTACTCAGGGTGCTGGGTGATCAGTACTCGGGTGCTGGGTGCTCAGTGCTCAGAGTGCTGGGTGCTCAGTGCTCGGGGTGCTGGGTGCTCAGTGCTCAGTACTCAGGGTGCTGGGTGCTCAGTGCTCTTGGTACTGGGTGCACAGTGCTCAGTACTCAGGGTGCTGGGTGCTCAGTGCTCAGGGTGCTGGGTGCTCAGTGCTCAGCGTGCTGGGTGCTCAGTGCTCAGGGTGCTGGGTGCTCAGTGCTCAGGGTGCTGGGTACTCAGTGCTTGGGGTGCTGGGTGCTCAGTACTCAGGGTGCTGCGTGCTCAGTACTCAGGGTGCTCAGTGCTCAGTACTCAGGGTGCTCAGTGCTCAGTACTCAGGGTGCTCAGTGCTCAGGGTGCTGGGTGCTCAGTGCTCGGGGTGCTGGGTGCTCAGTCCTCAGGGTGCTGGGTGCTCAGTGCTCAGGGTGCTCGGTGCTCAGTGCTCAGGGTGCTGGGTGCTCAGTACTCAGGGTGCTGGGTGCTCAGTGCTCAGGGTGCTGGGTGCTCAGTACTCATGGTGCTCTGTGCTCAGTGCTCAGGGTGCTGGGTGCTCAGTGCTCAGGGTGCTCGGTGCTTAGTACTCAGGGTGCTGGGTGCTCAGTACTCAGGGTGCTGGGTGCTCAGTGCTCAGGGTGCTGGGTGCTCAGTGCTCAGGGTGCTGGGTGCTCAGTACTCAGGGTGCTGGGTGCTCAGTTCTCGGGGTGCTGGGTGCTCAGTACTCAGGGAGCTGGGTGCTCAGTACTCAGGGTGCTGGGTGCTCAGTACTTGGGTGCTGGGTGCTCAGTGCTCAGGGTGCTGGGTGCTCCGTGCTCGGGGTGCTGGGTGCTCAGTGCTCAGTACTCAGGGTGCTGGGTGCTCAGTGCTCGGGGTGCTGGGTGGTCAGTGCTCAGTACTCAGGGTGCTGGGTGCTCAGTGCTCGGGGTGCTTGATGCTCAGTACTCAGGATGCTGGGTGCTCAGTGCTCAGTACACAGGGTGCTGGGTGCTCAGTGCTCGGGGTGCTGGGAGCTCAGTGCTCAGTACTCAGGGTGCTGGGTGCTCAGTGCTCGGGGTGCTTGATGCTCAGTACTCAGGGTGCTGGGTGCTCAGTGCTCAGGGTGCTGGGTGCTCAGTACTCAGGGTGCTGGGTGCTCAGTACTCAGTATGCTGGGTGCTCAGTACTCGGGGTGCTGGGTGCTCAGTACTCAGTATGCTGGGTGCTCAGTGCTCGGGGTGCTCAGTACTCAGGGTGCTGTGTGTTCAGTGCTCAGGGTACTGGGTGCTCAGTACTCAGGGTGCTCAGTGCTTGGGGTGCTGGGTGCGCAGCACTCAGGCTGTTGGGTGCTCAGTACTCAGGGTGCTCAGTGCTTGGGGTGCTGGGTGCTCAGTACTCAGGGTGCTCAGTGCTTGGGGTGTTGGGTGCTCAGTACTCAGGGTGCTGGGTGCTCAGTGCTCAGGGTGCTGGGTGCTCAGTACTCAGGGTGCTGGATGCTCATTACTCAGGGTGCTAGGTGCTCAGTGTTCGGGGTGCTGGGTGCTCAGTGCTCGGGGTGCTGGGTGCTCAGTGCTCAGGGTGCTGGGTGCTCAGTGCTCAGGTTTCTGGGTGCTCAGTGCTCGGGGCGCTGGGTGCTCAGTGCTCAGGGTGCTCGGTGCTCAGTGCTCAGGGTGCTGGGTGCTCAGTACTCAGGGTGCTGGGTGCTCAGTGCTCAGGGTGCTGGGTGCTCAGTGCTCAGGGTGCTCGGTGCTTAGTACTCGGGGTGCTGGGTGCTCAGTACTCAGGGTTCTGGGTGCTCAGTGCTCAGGTTGCTGGGTGCTCAGTGCTCAGGGTGCTGGGTGCTCAGTACTCAGGGTGCTGGCTGCTCAGTACTCAGGGTGCTGGGTGCTCAGTTCTCAGGGTGCTGGGTGCTCAGTGCTCGGGGTGCTGGGTGCTCAGTGCTCGGGGTGCTCGGTGCTCAGTGCTCAAGGTGCTGGGTGCTCAGTGCTCAGGGTGCTGGGTGCTCAGTACTCAGGGTGCTGGGTGCTCAGTACTCAGTATGCTGGGTGCTCAGTGCTCGGGGTCCTGGGTGCTCAGTGCTCAGTACTCAGGGTGCTGGGTGCTCAGTGCTCGGGGTGCTTGATGCTCAGTACTCAGGGTGCTGGGTGCTCAGTGCTCAGGGTGCTGGGTGCTCAGTACTCAGGGTGCTGGGTGCTCAGTACTCAGTATGCTGGGTGCTCAGTGCTCGGGGTGCTCAGTACTCAGGGTGCTGTGTGTTCAGTGCTCAGGGTACTGGGTGCTCAGTACTCAGGGTGCTCAGTGCTTGGGGTGCTGGGTGCGCAGTACTCAGGGTGTTGGGTGCTCAGTACTCACGGTGCTCAGTGCTTGGGGTGCTGGGTGCTCAGTACTCAGGGTGCTCAGTGCTTGGGGTGTTGGGTGCTCAGTACTCAGGGTGCTGGGTGCTCAGTGCTCAGGGTGCTGGGTGCTCAGTACTCAGGGTGCTGGGTGCTCATCACTCAGGGTGCTAGGTGCTCAGTGTTCGGGGTGCTGGGTGCTCAGTGCTCGGGGTGCTGGGTGCTCAGTACTCGGGGTGCTCTGTGCTCAGTACGTTGGGTGATCACTAATCAGGGTGCTGGGTGCTCAGTGCTCAGGGTGCTGGGTGCTCAGTGCTCAGGGTGCTGGGTGCTCAGTGCTGAGGGTGCTGGGTGCTCAGTGCTCAGGGTGCTGGGTGCTCAGTGCTCGGGGTGCTCGGAGCTCAGTGCTCAGGGTGCTGGGTGCTCAGTGCTCGGGGTGCTCGGTGCTCAGTACTCAGGGTGCTGGGTGCTCAGAGCTCGGGGTGCTCGGTGCTCAGTACGTTGGGTGCTCACTACTCAGGGTGCTGGGTGCTCAGTGCTCAGGGTGCTGGGTGCTGAGTGCTCAGGGTGCTGGGTGCTCAGTGCTCAGGGTGCTTGGTGCTCAGTACTCAGGGTGCTGGGTGCGCAGTGCTCGGGGTGATGGGTGCTCAGTGCTCAGGGTGCTGGGTGCTCAGTGCTCAGGGTGCTGGGTGCTCAATACTCGGGGAGCTGGGTGCTCAGTACTCAGGGTGCTGGGTGCTCAGTACTCAGGGTGCTGGGTGATCAGTACTCGGGTGCTGGGTGCTCAGTGCTCAGAGTGCTGGGTGCTCAGTGCTTGGGGTGCTGGGTGCTCAGGGCTCAGTACTCAGGGTGCTGGGTGCTCAGTGCTCTTGGTGCTGGGTGCACAGTGCTCAGTACTCAGGGTGCTGGGTGCTCAGTGCTCAGGGTGCTGGGTGCTCAGTGCTCAGGGTGCTGGGTGCTCAGTGCTCAGGGTGCTGGGTGCTCAGTGCTCAGGGTGCTGGGTACTCAGTGCTCGGGGTGCTGGGTGCTCAGTGCTCGGCGTGCTCGGTGCTCAGTACGTTGGGTGCTCACTATTCAGGGTGCTGGGTGCTCAGTGCTCAGGGTGCTGGGTGCTGAGTGCTCAGGGTGCTGGGTGCTCAGTGCTCAGGGTGCTGGGTGCTCAGTGCTCAGGGTGCTGGGTTCTCAGTACTCAGGGTGCTGGGTGCACAGGGCTCGGGGTGCTGGGTGCTCAGTGCTCAGGGTGCTGGGTGCTCAGTGCTCAGGGTGCTGGGTGCTCAGTACTCGGGGTGCTGGGTGCTCAGTACTCAGGGTGCTGGGTGCTCAGTACTCAGGGTGCTGGGTGATCAGTACTCGGGTGCTGGGTGCTCAGTGCTCAGAGTGCTGGGTGCTCAGTGCTCGGGGTGCTGGGTGCTCAGTGCTCAGTACTCAGGGTGCTGGGTGCTCAGTGCTCTTGGTGCTGGGTGCACAGTGCTCAGTACTCAGGGTGCTGTGTGCTCAGTGCTCAGGGTGCTGGGTGCTCAGTGCTCAGCGTGCTGGGTGCTCAGTGCTCAGGGTGCTGGGTGCTCAGTGCTCAGGGTGCTGGGTACTCAGTGCTCGGGGTGCTGGGTGCTCAGTACTCAGGGTGCTGGGTGCTCAGTACTCAGGGTGCTCAGTGCTCAGTACTCAGGGTGCTCAGTGCTCAGTACTCAGGGTGCTCAGTGCTCAGGGTGCTGGGTGCTCAGTGCTCGGGGTGCTGGGTGCTCAGTCCTCAGGGTGCTGGGTGCTCAGTACTCAGGGTGCTCGGTGCTTAGTACTCAGGGTGCTGGGTGCTCAGTACTCCGGGTGCTGGGTGCTCAGTGCTCAGTACTCAGGGTTCTGGGTGCTCAGTACTCAGGGTGCTGGGTGCTCAGTGCTCGGGGTGCTGGGTGCTCAGTACTCGGGGTGCTCGGTGCTCAGTACTCAGGGTGCTGGGTGCTCAGTGCTCGGGGTGCTCAGTACTCAGGGTGCTGTGTGTTCAGTTCTCAGGGTGCTGGGTGCTCAGTACTCAGGGTGCTCGGTGCTTAGTACTCAGGGTGCTGGGTGCTCAGTACTCCGGGTGCTGGGTGCTCAGTGCTCGGGGTGCTCAGTGCTCAGTGCTCAAGGTGCTGGGTGCTCAGTACTCAGGGTGATCATTGCTCAGGGTGCGGGGTGCTCAGTACTCAGGGTGCTCAGTGCTCAGTACTAAGGGTGCTCAGTGCTCAGGGTGCTGGGTGCTCAGTGTTCGGGGTGCTCGGTGATCAGTACTCAGGGTGCTGGGTGCTCAGTGCTCATGGTGCTGGGTGCTCAGTGCTCAGGGTGCTGGTTGCTCAGTGCTCAGGGTGCTGGGTGCTCAGTACTCAGGGTTTTCGGTGCTCAGTACTCCGGGTGCTCAGTGCTCGGAGTGCTGGGTGCTCAGTACTCAGGGTGCTGGGTGCTCAGTACTCAGGGTGCTGGGTGCTCAGTACTCGGGTGCTGGGTGCTCAGTGCTCAGAGTGCTGGGTGCTCAGTGCTTGGGGTGCTGGGTGCTCAGTGCTCAGTACTCAGGGTGCTGGGAGCTCAGTGCTCTTGGTGCTGGGTGCACAGTGCTCAGTACTCAGGGTGCTGGGTGCTCAGTGCTCAGGGTGCTGGGTGCTCAGTGCTCAGGGTGCTGGGTGCTCAGTGCTCAGGGTGCTGGGTGCTCAGTGCTCAGGGTGCTGGGTACTCAGTGCTCGGGGTGCTGGGTGCTCAGTACTCAGGGTGCTGGGTGCTCAGTGCTCAGGGTGCTGGGTGCTCAGTGCTCAGGGTGCTGGGTGCTCAGTACTCAGGGTGCTGGGTGCTCAGTGCTCGGGGTGCTCAGTGCTCAGTACGCTGGGTGCTCAGTACTCAGGGTGCTGGGTGCTCAGTACTCAGGGTGCTGTGTGCTCAGTACTCAGGGTGCTGGGTGCTTAGTACTCAGGGTGCTGGGTGCTTAGTACTCAGGGTGCTGGCTGCTCAGTGCTCAGGGTGCTCGGTGCTCAGTGCTCGGGGTGCTGGGTGCTCAGTACTCAGGGTGGTCAGTGCTCAGTGCTATGGGTGCTGGGTGCTCTGTGCTCGGGGTGCTGGGTGCTCATTGCTCAGGGTGCTGGGTGCTCAGTACTCAGGGTGCTCAGTGCTCAGTGCTCGGGGTGCTGGGTGCTCAGTGCTAGGGGTGCTGGGTGCTCAGTGCTCAGGGTGCTGGGTGCTCAGTGCTCAGGGTTCTGGGTGCTCAGTGCTCGGGGCGCTGGGTACTCAGTGCTCGGGGTGCTCGGAGCTCAGTACTCAGTGTGCTGGGTGCTCAGTGCTCGTTGTGCTCGGTGCTCAGTACTCAGGGTGCTGGGTGCTCAGTGCTCGGGGTGCTCGGTGCTCAGTACGTTGGGTGCTCACTACTCAGGGTGCTGGGTGCTCAGTGCTCAGGGTGCTGGGTGCTGAGTGCTCAGGGTGCTGGGTGCTCAGTGCTCAGGGTGCTGGGTGCTCAGTACTCAGGGTGCTGGGTGCGCAGTGCTCGGGGTGCTGGGTGCTCAGTGCTCAGGGTGCTGGGTGCTCAGTGCTCAGGGTGCTGGGTGCTCAGTACTCGGGGTGCTGGGTGCTCAGTACTCAGGGTGCTGGGTGCTCAGTACTCAGGGTGCTGGGTGATCAGTACTCGGGTGCTGGGTGCTCAGTGCTCAGAGTGCTGGGTGCTCAGTGCTTGGGGTGCTGGGTGCTCAGTGCTCAGTACTCAGGGTGCTGGGTGCTCAGTGCTCTTGGTGCTGGGTGCACAGTGCTCAGTACTCAGGGTGCTGGGTGCTCAGTGCTCAGTGTGCTGGGTGCTCAGTGCTCAGGGTGCTGGGTGCTCAGTGCTCAGGGTGCTGGGTGCTCAGTGCTCAGGGTGCTGGGTACTCAGTGCTCGGGGTGCTGGGTGCTCAGTACTCAGGGTGCTGGGTGCTCAGTACTCAGGGTGCTCAGTGCTCAGTACTCAGGGTGCTCAGTGCTCAGTACTCAGGGTGCTCAGTGCTCAGGGTGCTGGGTGCTCAGTGCTCGGGGTGCTGGGTGCTCAGTCCTCAGGGTGCTGGTTGCTCAGTGCTCAGGGTGCTCGGTGCTCAGTGCTCAGGGTGCTGGGTGCTCAGTACTCAGGGTGCTGGGTGCTCAGTGCTCGGGGTGCTGGGTGCTCAGTACTCAGGGTGCTGGGTGCTCAGTGCTCAGGGTGCTGGGTGCTCAGTGCTCAGGGTGCTCGGTGCTTAGTACTCAGGGTGCTGGGTGCTCAGTACTCAGGGTGCTGGGTGCTCAGTGCTCAGGGTGCTGGGTGCTCAGTGCTCAGGGTGCTGGGTGCTCAGTACTCAGGGTGCTGGGTGCTCAGTTCTCGGGGTGCTGGGTGCTCAGTACTCAGGGAGCTGTGTGCTTAGTACTCAGGGTGCTGGGTGCTCAGTACTCGGGTGCTGGGTGCTCAGTGCTCAGGGTGCTGGGTGCTCAGTGCTTGGGGTGCTGGGTGCTCAGTGCTCAGTACTCAGGGTGCTGGGGGCTCAGTGCTCGGGGTGCTGGGTGCTCAGTGCTCAGTACTCAGGGTGCTGGGTGCTCAGTGCTCAGGGTGCTGGGTGCTCAGTGCTCAGGGTGCTGGGTGCTCAGTGCTCAGGGTGCTGGGTGCTCAGTACTCAGGGTGCTCGGTGCTTAGTACTCAGGGTGCTGGGTGCTCAGTACTCCGGGTGCTGGGTGCTCAGTGCTCAGTACTCAGGGTGCTGGGTGCTCAGTACTCAGGGTGCTGGGTGCTCAGTGCTCGGGGTGCTGGGTGCTCAGTGCTCGGGGTGCTCGGTGCTCAGTACTCAGGGTGCTGGGTGCTCAGTGCTCGGGGTGCTCAGTACTCAGGGTGCTGTGTGTTCAGTGCTCAGGGTGCTGGGTGCTCAGTACTCAGGGTGCTCGGTGCTTAGTACTCAGGGTGCTGGGTGCTCAGTACTCCGGGTGCTGGGTGCTCAGTGCTCGGGGTGCTCAGTGCTCAGTGCTCAAGGTGCTGGGTGCTCAGTACTCAGGGTGATCATTGCTCAGGGTACTGGGTTCTCAGTACTCAGGTTGCTGGGTGCTCAGTACTCAGGGTGCTCAGTGCTCAGTACTCAGGGTGCTCAGTTCTCAGTACTAAGGGTGCTCAGTGCTCAGGGTGCTGGGTGCTCAGTGCTCAGGGTGCTGGTTGCTCAGTGCTCAGGGTGCTGGGTGCTCAGTACTCAGGGTTTTCGGTGCTCAGTACTCCGGGTGCTCAGTGCTCAGTACTCAGGGTGCTGTGTGCTCAGTGCTCAGGGTGCTGGGTGCTCAGTACTCAGGGTGCTCGGTGCTCAGTACTCAGGGTGCTGGGTGCTCAGTGCTCAGGGTGCTGGGTTCTCAGTACTCAGGGTGCTGGGTGCTCAGTGCTCGGGGTGCTTGGTGCTCAGTACGCTGGGTGCTCAGTACTCAGGGTGCTGGGTGCTCAGTACTCAGGGTGCTGTGTGCTCAGTACTCAGGTTGCTGGGTGCTTAGTACTCAGGGTGCTGGGTGCTTAGTACTCAGGGTGCTGGCTGCTCAGTGCTCAGGGTGCTCGGTGCTCAGTGCTCGGGGTGCTGGGTGCTCAGTACTCAGGGTGCTCAGTGCTCAGTGCTCTGGGTGCTGGGTGCTCTGTGCTCGGGGTGCTGGGTGCTCATTGCTCAGGGTGCTGGGTGCTCAGTTCTCAGGGTGCTCAGTGCTCAGTGCTCGGGGTGCTGGGTGCTCAGTGCTCGGGGTGCTGGGTGCTCAGTGCTCAGGGTGCTGGGTGCTCAGTGCCCAGGGTTCTGGGTGCTCAGTGCTCGGGGCGCTTTGTACTCAGTGCTCGGGGTGCTCGGAGCTCAGTACTCAGTGTGCTGGGTGCTCAGTGCTCGGGGTGCTCGGTGCTCAGTACTCGGGGTGCTGGGTGCTCAGTGCTCGGGGTGCTCGGTGCTCAGTAAGTTGGGTGCTCACTACTCAGGGTGCTGGGTGCTCAGTGCTCAGGGTGCTGGGTGCTGAGTGCTCAGGGTGCTGGGTGCTCAGTGCTCAGGGTGCTGGGTGCTCAGTACTCAGGGTGCTGGGTGCACAGTGCTCGGGGTGCTGGGTGCTCAGTGCTCAGGGTGCTGGGTGCTCAGTGCTCAGGGTGCTGGATGCTCAGTACTCGGGGTGCTGGGTGCTCAGTACTCAGGGTGCTGGGTGCTCAGTACTTAGGGTGCTGGGTGATCAGTACTCGGGTGCTGGGTGCTCAGTGCTCAGAGTGCTGGGTGATCAGTGCTCGGGGTGCTGGGTGCTCAGTGCTCAGTACTCAGGGTGCTGGGTGCTCAATGCTCTTGGTGCTGGGTGCACAGTGCTCAGTACTCAGGGTGCTGGGTGCTCAGTGCTCAGGGTGCTGGGTGCTCAGTGCTCAGCGTGCTGGGTGCTCAGTGCTCAGGGTGCTCAGTGCTCAGGGTGCTGGGTACTCAGTGCTCGGGGTGCTGGGTGCTCAGTACTCAGGGTGCTGGGTGCTCAGTACTCAGGGTGCTCAGTGCTCAGTACTCAGGGTGCTCAGTGCTCAGTACTCAGGGTGTTCAGTGCTCAGGGTGCTGGGTGCTCAGTGCTCGGGGTGCTGGGTGCTCAGTCCTCAGGTTGCTGGGTGCTCAGTGCTCAGCCTGCTCGGTGCTCAGTGCTCAGGGTGCTATGTGCTCAGTACTCAGGGTGCTGGGTGCTCAGTGCTCGGGGTGCTGGGTGCTCAGTACTCAGGGTGCTGGGTGCTCAGTGCTCAGGGTGCTGGGTGCTCAGTGCTCAGGGTGCTCGGTGATTAGTACTCAGGGTGCTGGGTGCTCAGTACTCAGGGTGCTGGGTGCTCAGTGCTCAGGGTGCTGGGTGCTCAGTGCTCAGGGTGCTGGGTGCTCAGTACTCAGGGTGCTGGGTGCTCAGTTCTCGGGGTGCTGGGTGCTCAGTACTCAGGGAGCTGGGTGCTCAGTACTCAGGGTGCTGGGTGCTCAGTACTCGGGTGCTGGGTGCTCAGTGCTCAGGGTGCTGGTTGCTCAGTGCTCGGGGTGCTGGGTGCTCAGTGCTCAGTACTCAGGGTGCTGGGTGCTCAGGGCTCGGGGTGCTGGGTGGTCAGTGCTCAGTACTCAGGGTGCTGGGTGCTCAGTGCTCGGGGTGCTTGATGCTCAGTACTCAGGGTGCTGGGTGCTCAGTGCTCAGTACACAGGGTGCTGGGTGCTCAGTGCTCGGTGTGCTGGGTGCTCAGTGCTCAGTACTCAGGGTGCTGGGTGATCAGTGCTCGGGGTGCTTGATGCTCAGTACTCAGGGTGCTGGGTGCTCAGTGCTCAGGGTGCTGGGTGCTCAGTACTCAGGGTGCTGGGTGCTCAGTACTCAGTATGCTGGGTGCTCAGTACTCGGGGTGCTCACTACTCAGGGTGCTGTGTGTTCAGTGCTCAGTGTACTGGGTGCTCAGTACTCAGGGTTCTCAGTGCTCGGGGTGCTTGATGCTCAGTACTCAGGGTGCTGGGTGCTCAGTGCTCAGGGTGCTGGGTGCTCAGTACTCAGGGTGCTGGGTGCTCAGTACTCAGTATGCTGGGTGCTCAGTGCTCGGGGTGCTCAGTACTCAGGGTGCTGTGTGTTCAGTGCTCAGGGTACTGGGTGCTCAGTACTCAGGGTGCTCAGTGCTCGGGGTGCTGGGTGCTCAGTGCTCGGGGTGCTGGGTGCTCAGTGCTCAGGGTGCTGGGTGCTCAGTGCCCAGGGTTCTGGGTGCTCAGTGCTCGGGGCGCTTTGTACTCAGTGCTCGGGGTGCTCGGAGCTCAGTACTCAGTGTGCTGGGTGCTCAGTGCTCGGGGTGCTCGGTGCTCAGTACTCGGGGTGCTGGGTGCTCAGTGCTCGGGGTGCTCGGTGCTCAGTAAGTTGGGTGCTCACTACTCAGGGTGCTGGGTGCTCAGTGCTCAGGGTGCTGGGTGCTGAGTGCTCAGGGTGCTGGGTGCTCAGTGCTCAGGGTGCTGGGTGCTCAGTACTCAGGGTGCTGGGTGCACAGTGCTTGGGGTGCTGGGTGCTCAGTGCTCAGGGTGCTGGGTGCTCAGTGCTCAGGGTGCTGGATGCTCAGTACTCGGGGTGCTGGGTGCTCAGTACTCAGGGTGCTGGGTGCTCAGTACTCAGGGTGCTGGGTGATCAGTACTCGGGTGCTGGGTGCTCAGTGCTCAGAGTGCTGGGTGATCAGTGCTCGGGGTGCTGGGTGCTCAGTGCTCAGTACTCAGGGTGCTGGGTGCTCAATGCTCTTGGTGCTGGGTGCACAGTGCTCAGTACTCAGGGTGCTGGGTGCTCAGTGCTCAGGGTGCTGGGTGCTCAGTGCTCAGCGTGCTGGGTGCTCAGTGCTCAGGGTGCTCAGTGCTCAGGGTGCTGGGTACTCAGTGCTCGGGGTGCTGGGTGCTCAGTACTCAGGGTGCTGGGTGCTCAGTACTCAGGGTGCTCAGTGCTCAGTACTCAGGGTGCTCAGTGCTCAGTACTCAGGGTGCTCAGTGCTCAGGGTGCTGGGTGCTCAGTGCTCGGGGTGCTGGGTGCTCAGTCCTCAGGTTGCTGGGTGCTCAGTGCTCAGCCTGCTCGGTGCTCAGTGCTCAGGGTGCTATGTGCTCAGTACTCAGGGTGCTGGGTGCTCAGTGCTCGGCGTGCTGGGTGCTCAGTACTCAGGGTGCTGGGTGCTCAGTGCTCAGGGTGCTGGGTGCTCAGTGCTCAGGGTGCTCGGTGATTAGTACTCAGGGTGCTGGGTGCTCAGTACTCAGGGTGCTGGGTGCTCAGTGCTCAGGGTGCTGGGTGCTCAGTGCTCAGGGTGCTGGGTGCTCAGTACTCAGGGTGCTGGGTGCTCAGTTCTCGGGGTGCTGGGTGCTCAGTACTCAGGGAGCTGGGTGCTCAGTACTCAGGGTGCTGGGTGCTCAGTACTCGGGTGCTGGGTGCTCAGTGCTCAGGGTGCTGGTTGCTCAGTGCTCGGGGTGCTGGGTGCTCAGTGCTCAGTACTCAGGGTGCTGGGTGCTCAGGGCTCGGGGTGCTGGGTGGTCAGTGCTCAGTACTCAGGGTGCTGGGTGCTCAGTGCTCGGGGTGCTTGATGCTCAGTACTCAGGGTGCTGGGTGCTCAGTGCTCAGTACACAGGGTGCTGGGTGCTCAGTGCTCGGGGTGCTGGGTGCTCAGTGCTCAGTACTCAGGGTGCTGGGTGATCAGTGCTCGGGGTGCTTGATGCTCAGTACTCAGGGTGCTGGGTGCTCAGTGCTCAGGGTGCTGGGTGCTCAGTACTCAGGGTGCTGGGTGCTCAGTACTCAGTATGCTGGGTGCTCAGTACTCGGGGTGCTCACTACTCAGGGTGCTGTGTGTTCAGTGCTCAGTGTACTGGGTGCTCAGTACTCAGGGTGCTCAGTGCTCGGGGTGCTTGATGCTCAGTACTCAGGGTGCTGGGTGCTCAGTGCTCAGGGTGCTGGGTGCTCAGTACTCAGGGTGCTGGGTGCTCAGTACTCAGTATGCTGGGTGCTCAGTGCTCGGGGTGCTCAGTACTCAGGGTGCTGTGTGTTCAGTGCTCAGGGTACTGGGTGCTCAGTACTCAGGGTGCTCAGTGCTTGGGGTGCTGGGTGCGCAGCACTCAGGCTGTTGGGTGCTCAGTACTCAGGGTGCTCAGTGCTTGGGGTGCTGGGTGCTCAGTACTCAGGGTGCTCAGTGCTTGGGGTGTTGGGTGCTCAGTACTCTCGGTGCTGGGTGCTCAGTGCTCAGGGTGCTGGGTGCTCAGTACTCAGGGTGCTGGATGCTCATTACTCAGGGTGCTAGGTGCTCAGTGTTCGGGGTGCTGGGTGCTCAGTGCTCGGGGTGCTGGGTGCTCAGTGCTCAGGGTGCTGGGTGCTCAGTGCTCGGGGTGCTGGGTGCTCAGTACTCGGGGTGCTCGGTGCTCAGTACTCAGGGTGCTGGGTGCTCAGTGCTCGGGGTGCTCAGTACTCAGGGTGCTGTGTGTTCAGTTCTCAGGGTGCTGGGTGCTCAGTACTCAGGGTGCTCGGTGCGTAGTACTCAGGGTGCTGGGTGCTCAGTACTCCGGGTGCTGGGTGCTCAGTGCTCGGGGTGCTCAGTGCTCAGTGCTCAAGGTGCTGGGTGCTCAGTACTCAGGGTGATCATTGCTCAGGGTGCGGGGTGCTCAGTACTCAGGGTGCTCAGTGCTCAGTACTAAGGGTGCTCAGTGCTCAGGGTGCTGGGTGCTCAGTGTTCGGGGTGCTCGGTGATCAGTACTCAGGGTGCTGGGTGCTCAGTGCTCATGGTGCTGGGTGCTCAGTGCTCAGGGTGCTGGTTGCTCAGTGCTCAGGGTGCTGGGTGCTCAGTACTCAGGGTTTTCGGTGCTCAGTACTCCGGGTGCTCAGTGCTCGGAGTGCTGGGTGCTCAGTACTCAGGGTGCTGGGTGCTCAGTACTCAGGGTGCTGGGTGCTCAGTACTCGGGTGCTGGGTGCTCAGTGCTCAGAGTGCTGGGTGCTCAGTGCTTGGGGTGCTGGGTGCTCAGTGCTCAGTACTCAGGGTGCTGGGAGCTCAGTGCTCTTGGTGCTGGGTGCACAGTGCTCAGTACTCAGGGTGCTGGGTGCTCAGTGCTCAGGGTGCTGGGTGCTCAGTGCTCAGGGTGCTGGGTGCTCAGTGCTCAGGGTGCTGGGTGCTCAGTGCTCAGGGTGCTGGGTACTCAGTGCTCGGGGTGCTGGGTGCTCAGTACTCAGGGTGCTGGGTGCTCAGTGCTCAGGGTGCTGGGTGCTCAGTGCTCAGGGTGCAAGTGCTCAGTACTCAGGGTGCTGGGTGCTCAGTGCTCGGGGTGCTCAGTGCTCAGTACGCGGGGTGCTCAGTACTCAGGGTGCTGGGTGCTCAGTACTCAGGGTGCTGTGTGCTCAGTACTCAGGGTGCTGGGTGCTTAGTACTCAGGGTGCTGGGTGCTTAGTACTCAGGGTGCTGGCTGCTCAGTGCTCAGGGTGCTCGGTGCTCAGTGCTCGGGGTGCTGGGTGCTCAGTACTCAGGGTGGTCAGTGCTCAGTGCTATGGGTGCTGGGTGCTCTGTGCTCGGGGTGCTGGGTGCTCATTGCTCAGGGTGCTGGGTGCTCAGTACTCAGGGTGCTCAGTGCTCAGTGCTCGGGGTGCTGGGTGCTCAGTGCTAGGGGTGCTGGGTGCTCAGTGCTCAGGGTGCTGGGTGCTCAGTGCTCAGGGTTCTGGGTGCTCAGTGCTCGGGGCGCTGGGTACTCAGTGCTCGGGGTGCTCGGAGCTCAGTACTCAGTGTGCTGGGTGCTCAGTGCTCGTTGTGCTCGGTGCTCAGTACTCAGGGTGCTGGGTGCTCAGTGCTCAGGGTGCTGGGTGCTCAGTACTCGGGGTGCTGGGTGCTCAGTACTCAGGGTGCTGGGTGCTCAGTACTCAGGGTGCTGGGTGATCAGTACTCGGGTGCTGGGTGCTCAGTGCTCAGAGTGCTGGGTGCTCAGTGCTTGGGGTGCTGGGTGCTCAGTGCTCAGTACTCAGGGTGCTGGGTGCTCAGTGCTCTTGGTGCTGGGTGCACAGTGCTCAGTACTCAGGGTGCTGGGTGCTCAGTGCTCAGTGTGCTGGGTGCTCAGTGCTCAGGGTGCTGGGTGCTCAGTGCTCAGGGTGCTGGGTGCTCAGTGCTCAGGGTGCTGGGTACTCAGTGCTCGGGGTGCTGGGTGCTCAGTACTCAGGGTGCTGGGTGCTCAGTACTCAGGGTGCTCAGTGCTCAGTACTCAGGGTGCTCAGTGCTCAGTACTCAGGGTGCTCAGTGCTCAGGGTGCTGGGTGCTCAGTGCTCGGGGTGCTGGGTGCTCAGTCCTCAGGGTGCTGGTTGCTCAGTGCTCAGGGTGCTCGGTGCTCAGTGCTCAGGGTGCTGGGTGCTCAGTACTCAGGGTGCTGGGTGCTCAGTGCTCGGGGTGCTGGGTGCTCAGTACTCAGGGTGGTCAGTGCTCAGTGCTCTGGGTGCTGGGTGCTCTGTGCTCGGAGTGCTGGGTGCTCATTTCTCAGGGTGCTGGGTGCTCAGTACTCAGGGTGCTCAGTGCTCAGTGCTCGGGGTGCTGGGTGCTCAGTGCTCGGGGTGCTGGGTGCTCAGTGCTCAGGGTGCTGGGTGCTCAGTGCTCAGGGTTCTGGGTGCTCAGTGCTCGGGGCGCTGGGTGCTCAGTGCTCGGGGTGCTCGGTGCTCAGTACTCAGGGTGCTGGGTGCTCAGTGCTCGGGGTGCTCGGTGCTCAGTACGTTGGGTGCTCACTACTCAGGGTGCTGGGTGCTCAGTGCTCAGGGTGCTGGGTGCTGAGTGCTCAGGGTGCTGGGTGCTCAGTGCTCAGGGTGCTGGGTGCTCAGTACTCAGGGTGCTGGGTGCGCAGTGCTCGGGGTGCTGGGTGCTCAGTGCTCAGGGTGCTGGGTGCTCAGTGCTCAGGGTGCTGGGTCCTCAGTACTCGGGGTGCTGTGTGCTCAGTACTCAGGGTGCTGGGTGCTCAGTACTCAGGGTGCTGGGTGATCAGTACTCGGGTGCTGGGTGCTCAGTGCTCAGGGTGCTGGGTGCTCAGTGCTTGGGGTGCTGGGTGCTCAGTGCTCAGTACTCAGGGTGCTGGGGGCTCAGTGCTTGGGGTGCTGGGTGCTCAGTGCTCAGTACTCAGGGTGCTGGGTGCTCAGTGCTCAGGGTGCTGGGTGCTCAGTGCTCAGGGTGCTGGGTGCTCAGTGCTCAGGGTGCTGGGTGCTCAGTACTCAGGGTGCTCGGTGCTTAGTACTCAGGGTGCTGGGTGCTCAGTACTCCGGGTGCTGGGTGCTCAGTGCTCAGTACTCAGGGTGCTGGGTGCTCAGTACTCAGGGTGCTGGGTGCTCAGTGCTCGGGGTGCTGGGTGCTCAGTACTCGGGGTGCTCGGTGCTCAGTACTCAGGGTGCTGGGTGCTCAGTGCTCGGGGTGCTCAGTACTCAGGGTGCTGTGTGTTCAGTTCTCAGGGTGCTGGGTGCTCAGTACTCAGGGTGCTCGGTGCTTAGTACTCAGGGTGCTGGGTGCTCAGTACTCCGGGTGCTGGGTGCTCAGTGCTCGGGGTGCTCAGTGCTCAGTGCTCAAGGTGCTGGGTGCTCAGTACTCAGGGTGATCATTGCTCAGGGTGCGGGGTGCTCAGTACTCAGGGTGCTCAGTGCTCAGTACTAAGGGTGCTCAGTGCTCAGGGTGCTGGGTGCTCAGTGTTCGGGGTCCTCGGTGATCAGTACTCAGGGTGCTGGGTGCTTAGTGCTCATGGTGCTGGGTGCTCAGTGCTCAGGGTGCTGGTTGCTCAGTGCTCAGAGTGCTGGGTGCTCAGTACTCAGGGTTTTCGGTGCTCAGTACTCCGGGTGCTCAGTGCTCGGAGTGCTGGGTGCTCAGTACTCAGGGTGCTGGGTGCTCAGTACTCAGGGTGCTGGGTGCTCAGTACTCGGGTGCTGGGTGCTCAGTGCTCAGAGTGCTATGTGCTCAGTGCTTGGGGTGCTGGGTGCTCAGTGCTCAGTACTCAGGGTGCTGGGAGCTCAGTGCTCTTGGTGCTGGGTGCACAGTGCTCAGTACTCAGGGTGCTGGGTGCTCAGTGCTCAGGGTGCTGTGTGCTCAGTGCTCAGGGTGCTGGGTGCTCAGTGCTCAGGGTGCTGGGTGCTCAGTGCTCAGGGTGCTGGGTGCTCAGTGCTCGGGGTGCTGGGTGCTCAGTACTCAGGGTGCTGGGTGCTCAGTGCTCAGGGTGCTGGGTGCTCAGTGCTCAGGGTGCTGGGTGCTCAGTACTCAGGGTGCTGGGTGCTCAGTGCTCGGGGTGCTCAGTGCTCAGTACGCTGGGTGCTCAGTACTCAGGGTGCTGGATGCTCAGTACTCAGGGTGCTGTGTGCTCAGTACTCAGGGTGCTGGGTGCTTAGTACTCAGGGTGCTGGGTGCTTAGTACTCAGGGTGCTGGCTGCTCAGTGCTCAGGGTGCTCGGTGCTCAGTGCTCGGGGTGCTGGGTGCTCAGTACTCAGGGTGGTCAGTGCTCAGTGCTATGGGTGCTGGGTGCTCTGTGCTCGGGGTGCTGGGTGCTCATTGCTCAGGGTGCTGGGTGCTCAGTACTCAGGGTGCTCAGTGCTCAGTGCTCGGGGTGCTGGGTGCTCAGTGCTAGGGGTGCTGGGTGCTCAGTGCTCAGGGTGCTGGGTGCTCAGTGCTCAGGGTTCTGGGTGCTCAGTGCTCGGGGAGCTGGGTACTCAGTGCTCGGGGTGCTCGGAGCTCAGTACTCAGTGTGCTGGGTGCTCAGTGCTCGTTGTGCTCGGTGCTCAGTACTCAGGGTGCTGGGTGCTCAGTGCTCGGGGTGCTCGGTGCTCAGTACGTTGGGTGCTCACTACTCAGTGTGCTGGGTGCTCAGTGCTCAGGGTGCTGGGTGCTGAGTGCTCAGGGTGCTGGGTGCTCAGTGCTCAGGGTGCTGGGTGCTCAGTACTCAGGGTGCTGGGTGCGCAGTGCTCGGGGTGCTGGGTGCTCAGTGCTCAGGCTGCTGGGTGCTCAGTGCTCAGGGTGCTGGGTGCTCAGTACTCGGGGTGCTGGGTGCTCAGTACTCAGGGTGCTGGGTGCTCAGTACTCAGGGTGCTGGGTGATCAGTACTCGGGTGCTGGGTGCTCAGTGCTCAGAGTGCTGGGTGCTCAGTGCTTGGGGTGCTGGGTGCTCAGTGCTCAGTACTCAGGGTGCTGGGTGCTCAGTGCTCTTGGTGCTGGGTGCATAGTGCTCAGTACTCAGGGTGCTGGGTGCTCAGTGCTCAGTGTGCTGGGTGCTCAGTGCTCAGGGTGCTGGGTGCTCAGTGCTCAGGGTGCTGGGTGCTCAGTGCTCAGGGTGCTGGGTACTCAGTGCTCGGGGTGCTGGGTGCTCAGTACTCAGGGTGCTGGGTGCTCAGTACTCAGGGTGCTCAGTGCTCAGTACTCAGGGTGCTCAGTGCTCAGTACTCAGGGTGCTCAGTGCTCAGGGTGCTGGGTGCTCAGTGCTCGGGGTGCTGGGTGCTCAGTCCTCAGGATGCTGGTTGCTCAGTGCTCAGGGTGCTCGGTGCTCAGTGCTCAGGGTGCTGGGTGCTCAGTACTCAGGGTGCTGGGTGCTCAGTGCTCGGGGTGCTGGGTGCTCAGTACTCAGGGTGCTGGGTGCTCAGTGCTCAGGGTGCTGGGTGCTCAGTGCTCAGGGTGCTCGGTGCTTAGTACTCAGGGTGCTGGGTGCTCAGTACTCAGGGTGCTGGGTGCTCAGGGCTCAGGGTGCTGGGTGCTCAGTGCTCAGGGTGCTGGGTGCTCAGTACTCAGGGTGCTGGGTGCTCAGTTCTCGGGGTGCTGGGTGCTCAGTACTCAGGGAGCTGTGTGCTTAGTACTCAGGGTGCTGGGTGCTCAGTACTCGGGTGCTGGGTGCTCAGTGCTCAGGGTGCTGGGTGCTCAGTGCTTGGGGTGCTGGGTGCTCAGTGCTCAGTACTCAGGGTGCTGGGGGCTCAGTGCTCGGGGTGCTGGGTGCTCAGTGCTCAGTACTCAGGGTGCTGGGTGCTCAGTGCTCAGGGTGCTGGGTGCTCAGTGCTCAGGGTGCTGGGTGCTCAGTGCTCAGGGTGCTGGGTGCTCAGTACTCAGGGTGCTCGGTGCTTAGTACTCAGGGTGCTGGGTGCTCAGTACTCCGGGTGCTGGGTGCTCAGTGCTCAGTACTCAGGGTGCTGGGTGCTCAGTACTCAGGGTGCTGGGTGCTCATTGCTCGGGGTGCTGGGTGCTCAGTGCTCGGGGTGCTCGGTGCTCAGTACGCAGGGTGCTGGGTGCTCAGTGCTCGGGGTGCTCAGTACTCAGGGTGCTGTGTGTTCAGTGCTCAGGGTGCTGGGTGCTCAGTACTCAGGGTGCTCGGTGCTTAGTACTCAGGGTGCTGGGTGCTCAGTACTCCGGGTGCTGGGTGCTCAGTGCTCGGGGTGCTCAGTGCTCAGTGCTCAAGGTGCTGGGTGCTCAGTACTCAGGGTGATCATTGCTCAGGGTGCTGGGTTCTCAGTACTCAGGGTGCTGGGTGCTCAGTACTCAGGGTGCTCAGTGCTCAGTACTCAGGGTGCTCAGTGCTCAGTACTAAGGGTGCTCATTGCTCAGGGTGCTGGGTGCTCAGTGCTCAGGGTGCTGGTTGCTCAGTGCTCAGGGTGCTGGGTGCTCAGTACTCAGGGTTTTCGGTGCTCAGTACTCCGGGTGCTCAGTGCTCAGTACTCAGGGTGCTGGGTGCTCAGTGCTCAGGGTGCTGGGTGCTCAGTACTCAGGGTGCTGGGTGCTCGGTGCTCAGTACGCTGGGTGCTCAGTACTCAGGTTTCTCTGTACTCAGTACTCAGGGTGCTGGGTGCTCAGTACTCAGGGTGCTCGGTGCTCAGTACTCAGGGTGCTGGGTGCTCAGTGCTCAGGGTGCTGGGTGCTCAGTACTCAGGGTGCTGGGTGCTCAGTGCTCGGGGTGCTCGGTGCTCAGTACGCTGGGTGCTCAGTACTCAGGGTGCTGGGTGCTCAGTACTCAGGGTGCTGTGTGCTGAGTACTCAGGGTGCTGGGTGCTTAGTACTCAGGGTGCTGGGTGCTTAGTACTCAGGGTGCTGGCTGCTCAGTGCTCAGGGTGCTCGGTGCTCAGTGCTCGGGGTGCTGGGTGCTCAGTACTCAGGGTGCTCAGTGCTCAGTGCTCTGGGTGCTTGGTGCTCTGTGCTCGGGGTGCTGGGTGCTCATTGCTCAGGGTGCTGGGTGCTCAGTTCTCAGGGTGCTCAGTGCTCAGTGCTCGGGGTGCTGGGTGCTCAGTGCTCGGGGTGCTGGGTGCTCAGTGCTCAGGGTGCTGGGTGCTCAGTGCCCAGGGTTCTGGGTGCTCAGTGCTCGGGGCGCTGGGTACTCAGTGCTCGGGGTGCTCGGAGCTCAGTACTCAGTGTGCTGGGTGCTCAGTGCTCGGGGTGCTCGGTGCTCAGTACTCGGGGTGCTGGGTGCTCAGTGCTCGGGGTGCTCGGTGCTCAGTACGTTGGGTGCTCACTACTCAGGGTGCTGGGTGCTCAGTGCTCAGGGTGCTGGGTGCTGAGTGCTCAGGGTGCTGGGTGATCAGTGCTCAGGGTGCTGGGTGCTCAGTACTCAGGGTGCTGGGTGCACAGTGCTCGGGGTGCTGGGTGCTCAGTGCTCAGGGTGCTGGGTGCTCAGTGCTCAGGGTGCTGGGTGCTCAGTACTCGGGGTGCTGGGTGCTCAGTACTCAGGGTGCTGGGTGCTCAGTACTCAGGGTGCTGGGTGATCAGTACTCGGGTGCTGGGTGCTCAGTGCTCAGAGTGCTGGGTGCTCAGTGCTCGGGGTGCTGGGTGCTCAGTGCTCAGTACTCAGGGTGCTGGGTGCTCAGTGCTCTTGGTGCTGGGTGCACAGTGCTCAGTACTCAGGGTGCTGGGTGCTCAGTGCTCAGTGTGCTGGGTGCTCAGTGCTCAGGGTGCTGGGTGCTCAGTGCTCAGGGTGCTGGGTGCTCAGTGCTCAGGGTGCTGGGTACTCAGTGCTCGGGGTGCTGGGTGCTCAGTACTCAGGGTGCTGGGTGCTCAGTACTCAGGGTGCTCAGTGCTCAGTACTCAGGGTGCTCAGTGCTCAGTACTCAGGGTGCTCAGTGCTCAGGGTGCTGGGTGCTCAGTGCTCTGGGTGCTGGGTGCTCAGTCCTCAGGGTGCTGGGTGCTCAGTGCTCAGGGTGCTCGGTGCTCAGTGCTCAGGGTGCTGGGTGCTCAGTACTCAGGGTGCTGGGTGCTCAGTGCTCGGGGTGCTGGGTGCTCAGTACTCAGGGTGCTGGGTGCTCAGTGCTCAGGGTGCTGGGTGCTCAGTGCTCAGGGTGCTCGGTGCTTAGTACTCAGGGTGCTGGGTGCTCAGTACTCAGGGTGCTGGGTGCTCAGTGCTCAGGGTGCTGGGTGCTCAGTGCTCAGGGTGCTGGGTGCTCAGTACTCAGGGTGCTGGGTGCTCAGTTCTCGGGGTGCTGGGTGCTCAGTACTCAGGGAGCTGTGTGCTTAGTACTCAGGGTGCTGGGTGCTCACTACTCGGGTGCTGGGTGCTCAGTGCTCAGGGTGCTGGGTGCTCAGTGCTTGGGGTGCTGGGTTCTCAGTGCTCAGTACTCAGGGTGCTGGGGGCTCAGTGCTCGGGGTGCTGGGTGCTCAGTGCTCAGTACTCAGGTTGCTGGGTGCTCAGTGCTCAGGGTGCTGGGTGCTCAGTGCTCAGGGTGCTGGGTGCTCAGTGCTCAGGGTGCTGGGTGCTCAGTACTCAGGGTGCTCGGTGCTTAGTACTCAGGGTGCTGGGTGCTCAGTACTCCGGGTGCTGGGTGCTCAGTGCTCAGTACTCAGGGTGCTGGGTGCTCAGTACTCAGGGTGCTGGGTGCTCATTGCTCGGGGTGCTGGGTGCTCAGTGCTCGGGGTGCTCGGTGCTCAGTACTGAGGGTGCTGGGTGCTCAGTGCTCGGGGTGCTCAGTACTCAGGGTGCTGTGTGTTCAGTGCTCAGGGTGCTGTGTGCTCAGTACTCAGGGTGCTCGGTGCTTAGTACTCAGGGTGCTGGGTGCTCAGTACTCCGGGTGCTGGGTGCTCAGTGCTCGGGGTGCTGGGTGCTCAGTGCTCAAGGTGCTGGGTGCTCAGTACTCAAGGTGATCATTGCTCAGGGTGCTGGGTGCTCAGTACTCAGGGTGCTGGGTGCTCAGTACTCAGGGTGCTCAGTGCTCAGTACTCAGGGTGCTCAGTGCTCAGTACTAAGGGTGCTCAGTGCTCAGGGTGCTGGGTGCTCAGTGCTCAGGGTGCTGGTTGCTCAGTGCTCAGGGTGCTGGGTGCTCAGTACTCAGGGTTTTCGGTGCTCAGTACTCCGGGTGCTCAGTGCTCAGTACTCAGGGTGCTGTGTGCTCAGTGCTCAGGGTGCTGGGTGCTCAGTACTCAGGGTGCTGGGTGCTCGGTGCTCAGTACGCTGGGTGCTCAGTACTCAGGTTTCTGGGTACTCAGTACTCAGGGTGCTGGGTGCTCAGTACTCAGGGTGCTCGGTGCTCAGTACTCAGGGTGCTGGGTGCTCAGTGCTCAGGGTGCTGGGTGCTCAGTACTCAGGGTGCTGGGTGCTCAGTGCTCGGGGTGCTTGGTGCTCAGTACGCTGGGTGCTCAGTACTCAGGGTGCTGGGTGCTCAGTACTCAGGGTGCTGTGTGCTCAGTACTCAGGTTGCTGGGTGCTTAGTACTCAGGGTGCTGGGTGCTTAGTACTCAGGGTGCTGGCTGCTCAGTGCTCAGGGTGCTCGGTGCTCAGTGCTCGGGGTGCTGGGTGCTCAGTACTCAGGGTGCTCAGTGCTCAGTGCTCTGGGTGCTGGGTGCTCTGTGCTCGGGGTGCTGGGTGCTCATTGCTCAGGGTGCTGGGTGCTCAGTTCTCAGGGTGCTCAGTGCTCAGTGCTCGGGGTGCTGGGTGCTCAGTGCTCGGGGTGCTGGGTGCTCAGTGCTCAGGGTGCTGGGTGCTCAGTGCCCAGGGTTCTGGGTGCTCAGTGCTCGGGGCGCTTTGTACTCAGTGCTCGGGGTGCTCGGAGCTCAGTACTCAGTGTGCTGGGTGCTCAGTGCTCGGGGTGCTCGGTGCTCAGTACTCGGGGTGCTGGGTGCTCAGTGCTCGGGGTGCTCGGTGCTCAGTAAGTTGGGTGCTCACTACTCAGGGTGCTGGGTGCTCAGTGCTCAGGGTGCTGGGTGCTGAGTGCTCAGGGTGCTGGGTGCTCAGTGCTCAGGGTGCTGGGTGCTCAGTACTCAGGGTGCTGGGTGCACAGTGCTCGGGGTGCTGGGTGCTCAGTGCTCAGGGTGCTGGGTGCTCAGTGCTCAGGGTGCTGGGTGCTCAGTACTCGGGGTGCTGGGTGCTCAGTACTCAGGGTGCTGGGTGCTCAGTACTCAGGGTGCTGGGTGATCAGTACTCGGGTGCTGGGTGCTCAGTGCTCAGAGTGCTGGGTGCTCAGTGCTCGGGGTGCTGGGTGCTCAGTGCTCAGTACTCAGGGTGCTGGGTGCTCAATGCTCTTGGTGCTGGGTGCACAGTGCTCAGTACTCAGGGTGCTGGGTGCTCAGTGCTCAGGGTGCTGGGTGCTCAGTGCTCAGCGTGCTGGGTGCTCAGTGCTCAGGGTGCTCAGTGCTCAGGGTGCTGGGTACTCAGTGCTCGGGGTGCTGGGTGCTCAGTACTCAGGGTGCTGGGTGCTCAGTACTCAGGGTGCTCAGTGCTCAGTACTCAGGGTGCTCAGTGCTCAGTACTCAGGGTGCTCAGTGCTCAGGGTGCTGGGTGCTCAGTGCTCGGGGTGCTGGGTGCTCAGTCCTCAGGTTGCTGGGTGCTCAGTGCTCAGCCTGCTCGGTGCTCAGTGCTCAGGGTGCTATGTGCTCAGTACTCAGGGTGCTGGGTGCTCAGTGCTCGGGGTGCTGGGTGCTCAGTACTCAGGGTGCTGGGTGCTCAGTGCTCAGGGTGCTGGGTGCTCAGTGCTCAGGGTGCTCGGTGATTAGTACTCAGGGTGCTGGGTGCTCAGTACTCAGGGTGCTGGGTGCTCAGTGCTCAGGGTGCTGGGTGCTCAGTGCTCAGGGTGCTGGGTGCTCAGTACTCAGGGTGCTGGGTGCTCAGTTCTCGGGGTGCTGGGTGCTCAGTACTCAGGGAGCTGGGTGCTCAGTACTCAGGGTGCTGGGTGCTCAGTACTCGGGTGCTGGGTGCTCAGTGCTCAGGGTGCTGGTTGCTCAGTGCTCGGGGTGCTGGGTGCTCAGTGCTCAGTACTCAGGGTGCTGGGTGCTCAGGGCTCGGGGTGCTGGGTGGTCAGTGCTCAGTACTCAGGGTGCTGGGTGCTCAGTGCTCGGGGTGCTTGATGCTCAGTACTCAGGGTGCTGGGTGCTCAGTGCTCAGTACACAGGGTGCTGGGTGCTCAGTGCTCGGGGTGCTGGGTGCTCAGTGCTCAGTACTCAGGGTGCTGGGTGATCAGTGCTCGGGGTGCTTGATGCTCAGTACTCAGGGTGCTGGGTGCTCAGTGCTCAGGGTGCTGGGTGCTCAGTACTCAGGGTGCTGGGTGCTCAGTACTCAGTATGCTGGGTGCTCAGTACTCGGGGTGCTCACTACTCAGGGTGCTGTGTGTTCAGTGCTCAGTGTACTGGGTGCTCAGTACTCAGGGTGCTCAGTGCTCGGGGTGCTTGATGCTCAGTACTCAGGGTGCTGGGTGCTCAGTGCTCAGGGTGCTGGGTGCTCAGTACTCAGGGTGCTGGGTGCTCAGTACTCAGTATGCTGGGTGCTCAGTGCTCGGGGTGCTCAGTACTCAGGGTGCTGTGTGTTCAGTGCTCAGGGTACTGGGTGCTCAGTACTCAGGGTGCTCAGTGCTTGGGGTGCTGGGTGTGCAGCACTCAGGCTGTTGGGTGCTCAGTACTCAGGGTGCTCAGTGCTTGGGGTGCTGGGTGCTCAGTACTCAGGGTGCTCAGTGCTTGGGGTGTTGGGTGCTCAGTACTCAGGGTGCTGGGTGCTCAGTGCTCAGGGTGCTGGGTGCTCAGTACTCAGGGTGCTGGATGCTCATTACTCAGGGTGCTAGGTGCTCAGTGTTCGGGGTGCTGGGTGCTCAGTGCTCGGGGTGCTGGGTGCTCAGTGCTCAGGGTGCTGGGTGCTCAGTGCTCAGGTTTCTGGGTGCTCAGTGCTCGGGGCGCTGGGTGCTCAGTGCTCAGGGTGCTCGGTGCTCAGTGCTCAGGGTGCTGGGTGCTCAGTACTCAGGGTGCTGGGTGCTCAGTGCTCAGGGTGCTGGGTGCTCAGTGCTCAGGGTGCTCGGTGCTTAGTACTCGGGGTGCTGGGTGCTCAGTACTCAGGGTTCTGGGTGCTCAGTGCTCAGGGTGCTGGGTGCTCAGTGCTCAGGGTGCTGGGTGCTCAGTACTCAGGGTGCTGGGTGCTCAGTACTCAGGGTGCTGGGTGCTCAGTTCTCAGGGTGCTGGGTGCTCAGTGCTCAGGGTGCTGGGTGCTCAGTGCTCAGGGTGCTGGGTGCTCAGTGCTCAGCGTGCTGGGTACTCAGTGCTCGGGGTGCTGGGTGCTCAGTGCTCGGGGTGCTCAGTGCTCAGTACGTTGGGTGCTCACTACTCAGGGTGCTGGGTGCTCAGTGCTCAGGGTGATGGGTGCTGAGTGCTCAGGGTGCTGGGTGCTCAGTGCTCAGGGTGCTGGGTGCTCAGTGCTCAGAGTGCTGGGTGCTCAGTACTCAGGGTGCTGGGTGCACAGGGCTCGGGGTGCTGGGTGCTCAGTGCTCAGGGTGCTGGGTGCTCAGTGCTCAGGGTGCTGGGTGCTCAGTACTCGGGGTGCTGGGTGCTCAGTACTCAGGGTGCTGGGTGCTCAGTACTCAGGGTGCTGGGTGATCAGTACTCGGGTGCTGGGTGCTCAGTGCTCAGAGTGCTGGGTGCTCAGTGCTCGGGGTGCTGGGTGCTCAGTGCTCAGTACTCAGTGTGCTGGGTGCTCAGTGCCCTTGGTGCTGGGTGCACAGTGCTCAGTACTCAGGGTGCTGGGTGCTCAGTGCTCAGGGTGCTGGGTGCTCAGTGCTCAGCGTGCTGGGTGCTCAGTGCTCAGGGTGCTGGGTGCTCAGTGCTCAGGGTGCTGGGTACTCAGTGCTCGGGGTGCTGGGTGCTCAGTACTCAGGGTGCTGCGTGCTCAGTACTCAGGGTGCTGGGTGCTCAGTGCTCGGGGTGCTGGGTGCTCAGTGCTCAGTACTCAGGGTGCTCAGTGCTCAGTACTCAGGGTGCTGGGTGCTCAGTGCTCGGGGTGCTGGGTGCTCAGTGCTCAGTACTCAGGGTGCTGGGTGATCAGTGCTCGGGGTGCTTGATGCTCAGTACTCAGGGTGCTGGGTGCTCAGTGCTCAGGGTGCTGGGTGCTCAGTACTCAGGGTGCTGGGTGCTCAGTACTCAGTATGCTGGGTGCTCAGTACTCGGGGTGCTCACTACTCAGGGTGCTGTGTGTTCAGTGCTCAGGGTACTGGGTGCTCAGTACTCAGGGTGCTCAGTGCTCGGGGTGCTTGATGCTCAGTACTCAGGGTGCTGGGTGCTCAGTGCTCAGGGTGCTGGGTGCTCAGTACTCAGGGTGCTGGGTGCTCAGTACTCAGTATGCTGGGTGCTCAGTGCTCGGGGTGCTCAGTACTCAGGGTGCTGTGTGTTCAGTGCTCAGGGTACTGGGTGCTCAGTACTCAGGGTGCTCAGTGCTTGGGGTGCTGGGTGCGCAGCACTCAGGCTGTTGGGTGCTCAGTACTCAGGGTGCTCAGTGCTTGGGGTGCTGGGTGCTCAGTACTCAGGGTGCTCAGTGCTTGGGGTGTTGGGTGCTCAGTACTCAGGGTGCTGGGTGCTCAGTGCTCAGGGTGCTGGGTGCTCAGTACTCAGGGTGCTTAATGCTCATTACTCAGGGTGCTAGGTGCTCAGTGTTCGGGGTGCTGGGTGCTCAGTGCTCGGGGTGCTGGGTGCTCAGTGCTCAGGGTGCTGGGTGCTCAGTGCTCAGGTTTCTGGGTGCTCAGTGCTCGGGGCGCTGGGTGCTCAGTGCTCAGGGTGCTCGGTCCTCAGTGCTCAGGGTGCTGGGTGCTCAGTGCTCAGGGTGCTGGGTGCTCAGTGCTCAGGGTGCTCGGTGCTTAGTACTCGGGGTGCTGGGTGCTCAGTACTCAGGGTTCTGGGTGCTCAGTGCTCAGGGTGCTGGGTGCTCAGTGCTCAGGGTGCTGGGTGCTCAGTACTCAGGGTGCTGGGTGCTCAGTACTCAGGGTGCTGGGTGCTCAGTTCTCAGGGTGCTGGGTGCTCAGTGCTCGGGGTGCTGGGTGCTCAGTGCTCGGGGTGCTCGGTGCTCAGTGCTCAAGGTGCTGGGTGCTCAGTGCTCAGGGTGCTGGGTGCTCAGTACTCAGGGTGCTGGGTGCTCAGTACTCAGTATGCTAGGTGCTCAGTGCTCGGGGTCCTGGGTGCTCAGTGCTCAGTACTCAGGGTGCTGGGTGCTCAGTGCTCGGCGTGCTTGATGCTCAGTACTCAGGGTGCTGGGTGCTCAGTGCTCAGGGTGCTGGGTGCTCAGTACTCAGGGTGCTGGGTGCTCAGTACTCAGTATGCTGGGTGCTCAGTGCTCGGGGTGCTCAGTACTCAGGGTGCTGTGTGTTCAGTGCTCAGGGTACTGGGTGCTCAGTACTCAGGGTGCTCAGTGCTTGGGGTGCTGGGTGCTCAGTACTCAGGGTGTTGGGTGCTCAGTACTCAGGGTGCTCAGTGCTTGGGGTGCTGGGTGCTCAGTACTCAGGGTGCTCAGTGCTTGGGGTGTTGGGTGCTCAGTACTCAGGGTGCTGGGTGCTCAGTGCTCAGGGTGCTGGGTGCTCAGTACTCAGGGTGCTGGGTGCTCATCACTCAGGGTGCTAGGTGCTCAGTGTTCGGGGTGCTGGGTGCTCAGTGCTCGGGGTGCTGGGTGCTCAGTACTCGGGGGGCTCGGTGCTCAGTACGTTGGGTGCTCACTAATCAGGGTGCTGGGTGCTCAGTGCTCAGGGTGCTGGGTGCTCAGTGCTCAGGGTGCTGGGTGCTCAGTGCTCAGGGTGCTGGGTGCTCAGTGCTCAGGGTGCTGGGTGCGCAGTGCTCAGGGTGCTGGGTACTCAGTGCTCAGGGTGCTGGGTGCTCAGTGCTCAGGGTGCTGGGTGCTCAGTGCTCGGGGCGCTGGGTGCTCAGTGCTCGGGGTGCTCGGAGCTCAGTACTCAGTGTGCTGGGTGCTCAGTGCTCGGGGTGCTCGGTGCTCAGTACTCAGGGTGCTGGGTGCTCAGAGCTCGGGGTGCTCGGTGCTCAGTACGTTGGGTGCTCACTACTCAGGGTGCTGGGTGCTCAGTGCTCAGGGTGCTGGGTGCTCAGTGCTCAGGGTGCTTGGTGCTCAGTACTCAGGGTGCTGGGTGCGCAGTGCTCGGGGTGATGGGTGGTCAGTGCTCAGGGTGCTGGGTGCTCAGTGCTCAGGGTGCTGGGTGCTCAGTACTCGGGGAGCTGGGTGCTCAGTACTCAGGGTGCTGGGTGCTCAGTACTCAGGGTGCTGGGTGATCAGTACTCGGGTGCTGGGTGCTCAGTGCTCAGAGTGCTGGGTGCTCAGTGCTTGGGGTGCTGGGTGCTCAGTGCTCAGTACTCAGGGTGCTGGGTGCTCAGTGCTCTTGGTGCTGGGTGCACAGTGCTCAGTACTCAGGGTGCTGGGTGCTCAGTGCTCAGGGTGCTGGGTGCTCAGTGCTCAGGGTGCTGGGTGCTCAGTGCTCAGGGTGCTGGGTGCTCAGTGCTCAGCGTGCTGGGTACTCACTGCTCGGGGTGCTGGGTGCTCAGTGCTCGGGGTGCTCGGTGCTCAGTACGTTGGGTGCTCACTACTCAGGGTGCTGGGTGCTCAGTGCTCAGGGTGCTGGGTGCTGAGTGCTCACTGTGCTGGGTGCTCAGTGCTCAGGGTGCTGTGTGCTCAGTGCTCAGGGTGCTGGGTGCTCAGTACTCAGGGTGCTGGGTGCACAGGGCTCGGGGTGCTGGGTGCTCAGTGCTCAGGGTGCTGGGTGCTCAGTGCTCAGGGTGCTGGGTGTTCAGTACTCGGTGTGCTGGGTGCTCAGTACTCAGGGTGCTGGGTGCTCAGTACTCAGGGTGCTGGGTGATCAGTACTCGGGTGCTGGGTGCTCAGTGCTCAGAGTGCTGGGTGCTCAGTGCTCGGGGTGCTGGGTGCTCAGTGCTCAGTACTCAGGGTGCTGGGTGCTCAGTGCTCTTGGTACTGGGTGCACAGTGCTCAGTACTCAGGGTGCTGGGTGCTCAGTGCTCAGGGTGCTGGGTGCTCAGTGCTCAGCGTGCTGGGTGCTCAGTGCTCAGGGTGCTGGGTGCTCAGTGCTCAGGGTGCTGGGTACTCAGTGCTCGGGGTGCTGGGTGCTCAGTACTCAGGGTGCTGCGTGCTCAGTACTCAGGGTGCTCAGTGCTCAGTACTCAGGGTGCTCAGTGCTCAGTACTCAGGGTGCTCAGTGCTCAGGGTGCTGGGTGCTCAGTGCTCGGGGTGCTGGGTGCTCAGTCCTCAGGGTGCTGGGTGCTCAGTGCTCAGGGTGCTCGGTGCTCAGTGCTCAGGGTGCTGGGTGCTCAGTACTCAGGGTGCTGGGTGCTCAGTGCTCAGGGTGCTGGGTGCTCAGTACTCATGGTGCTCTGTGCTCAGTGCTCAGGGTGCTGGGTGCTCAGTGCTCAGGGTGCTCGGTGCTTAGTACTCAGGGTGCTGGGTGCTCAGTACTCAGGGTGCTGGGTGCTCAGTGCTCAGGGTGCTGGGTGCTCAGTGCTCAGGGTGCTGGGTGCTCAGTACTCAGGGTGCTGGGTGCTCAGTTCTCGGGGTGCTGGGTGCTCAGTACTCAGGGAGCTGGGTGCTCAGTACTCAGGGTGCTGGGTGCTCAGTACTTGGGTGCTGGGTGCTCAGTGCTCAGGGTGCTGGGTGCTCCGTGCTCGGGGTGCTGGGTGCTCAGTGCTCAGTACTCAGGGTGCTGGGTGCTCAGTGCTCGGGGTGCTGGGTGGTCAGTGCTCAGTACTCAGGGTGCTGGGTGCTCAGTGCTCGGGGTGCTTGATGCTCAGTACTCAGGATGCTGGGTGCTCAGTGCTCAGTACACAGGGTGCTGGGTGCTCAGTGCTCGGGGTGCTGGGAGCTCAGTGCTCAGTACTCAGGGTGCTGGGTGCTCAGTGCTCGGGGTGCTTGATGCTCAGTACTCAGGGTGCTGGGTGCTCAGTGCTCAGGGTGCTGGGTGCTCAGTACTCAGGGTGCTGGGTGCTCAGTACTCAGTATGCTGGGTGCTCAGTACTCGGGGTGCTGGGTGCTCAGTACTCAGTATGCTGGGTGCTCAGTGCTCGGGGTGCTCAGTACTCAGGGTGCTGTGTGTTCAGTGCTCAGGGTACTGGGTGCTCAGTACTCAGGGTGCTCAGTGCTTGGGGTGCTGGGTGCGCAGCACTCAGGCTGTTGGGTGCTCAGTACTCAGGGTGCTCAGTGCTTGGGGTGCTGGGTGCTCAGTACTCAGGGTGCTCAGTGCTTGGGGTGTTGGGTGCTCAGTACTCAGGGTGCTGGGTGCTCAGTGCTCAGGGTGCTGGGTGCTCAGTACTCAGGGTGCTGGATGCTCATTACTCAGGGTGCTAGGTGCTCAGTGTTCGGGGTGCTGGGTGCTCAGAGCTCGGGGTGCTGGGTGCTCAGTGCTCAGGGTGCTGGGTGCTCAGTGCTCAGGTTTCTGGGTGCTCAGTGCTCGGGGCGCTGGGTGCTCAGTGCTCAGGGTGCTCGGTGCTCAGTGCTCAGGGTGCTGGGTGCTCAGTACTCAGGGTGCTGGGTGCTCAGTGCTCAGGGTGCTGGGTGCTCAGTGCTCAGGGTGCTCGGTGCTTAGTACTCGGGGTGCTGGGTGCTCAGTACTCAGGGTTCTGGGTGCTCAGTGCTCAGGTTGCTGGGTGCTCAGTGCTCAGGGTGCTGGGTGCTCAGTACTCAGGGTGCTGGGTGCTCAGTACTCAGGGTGCTGGGTGCTCAGTTCTCAGGGTGCTGGGTGCTCAGTGCTCGGGGTGCTGGGTGCTCAGTGCTCGGGGTGCTCGGTGCTCAGTGCTCAAGGTGCTGGGTGCTCAGTGCTCAGGGTGCTGGGTGCTCAGTACTCAGGGTGCTGGGTGCTCAGTACTCAGTATGCTGGGTGCTCAGTGCTCGGGGTCCTGGGTGCTCAGTGCTCAGTACTCAGGGTGCTGGGTGCTCAGTGCTCGGGGTGCTTGATGCTCAGTACTCAGGGTGCTGGGTGCTCAGTGCTCAGGGTGCTGGGTGCTCAGTACTCAGGGTGCTGGGTGCTCAGTACTCAGTATGCTGGGTGCTCAGTGCTCGGGGTGCTCAGTACTCAGGGTGCTGTGTGTTCAGTGCTCAGGGTACTGGGTGCTCAGTACTCAGGTTGCTCAGTGCTTGGGGTGCTGGGTGCGCAGTACTCAGGGTGTTGGGTGCTCAGTACTCACGGTGCTCAGTGCTTGGGGTGCTGGGTGCTCAGTACTCAGGGTGCTCAGTGCTTGGGGTGTTGGGTGCTCAGTACTCAGGGTGCTGGGTGCTCAGTGCTCAGGGTGCTGGGTGCTCAGTACTCAGGGTGCTGGGTGCTCATCACTCAGGGTGCTAGGTGCTCAGTGTTCGGGGTGCTGGGTGCTCAGTGCTCGGGGTGCTGGGTGCTCAGTACTCGGGGTGCTCTGTGCTCAGTACGTTGGGTGATCACTAATCAGGGTGCTGGGTGCTCAGTGCTCAGGGTGCTGGGTGCTCAGTGCTCAGGGTGCTGGGTGCTCAGTGCTCAGGGTGCTGGGTGCTCAGTGCTCAGGGTGCTGGGTGCTCAGTGCTCGGGGTGCTCAGAGCTCAGTGCTCAGGGTGCTGGGTGCTCAGTGCTCGGGGTGCTCGGTGCTCAGTACTCAGGGTGCTGGGTGCTCAGAGCTCGGGGTGCTCGGTGCTCAGTACGTTGGGTGCTCACTACTCAGGGTGCTGGGTGCTCAGTGCTCAGGGTGCTGGGTGCTGAGTGCTCAGGGTGCTGGGTGCTCAGTGCTCAGGTTGCTTGGTGCTCAGTACTCAGGGTGCTGGGTGCGCAGTGCTCGGGGTGATGGGTGCTCAGTGCTCAGGGTGCTGGGTGCTCAGTGCTCAGGGTGCTGGGTGCTCAGTACTCGGGGAGCTGGGTGCTCAGTACTCAGGGTGCTGGGTGCTCAGTACTCAGGGTGCTGGGTGATCAGTACTCGGGTGCTGGGTGCTCAGTGCTCAGAGTGCTGGGTGCTCAGTGCTTGGGGTGCTGGGTGCTCAGGGCTCAGTACTCAGGGTGCTGGGTGCTCAGTGCTCTTGGTGCTGGGTGCACAGTGCTCAGTACTCAGGGTGCTGGGTGCTCAGTGCTCAGGGTGCTGGGTGCTCAGTGCTCAGGGTGCTGGGTGCTCAGTGCTCAGGGTGCTGGGTGCTCAGTGCTCAGCGTGCTGGGTACTCACTGCTCGGGGTGCTGGGTGCTCAGTGCTCGGGGTGCTCGGTGCTCAGTACGTTGGGTGCTCACTACTCAGGGTGCTGGGTGCTCAGTGCTCAGGGTGCTGGGTGCTGAGTGCTCACTGTGCTGGGTGCTCAGTGCTCAGGGTGCTGGGTGCTCAGTGCTCAGGGTGCTGGGTGCTCAGTACTCAGGGTGCTGGGTGCACAGGGCTCGGGGTGCTGGGTGCTCAGTGCTCAGGGTGCTGGGTGCTCAGTGCTCAGGGTGCTGGGTGTTCAGTACTCGGTGTGCTGGGTGCTCAGTACTCAGGGTGCTGGGTGCTCAGTACTCAGGGTGCTGGGTGATCAGTACTCGGGTGCTGGGTGCTCAGTGCTCAGAGTGCTGGGTGCTCAGTGCTCGGGGTGCTGGGTGCTCAGTGCTCAGTACTCAGGGTGCTGGGTGCTCAGTGCTCTTGGTACTGGGTGCACAGTGCTCAGTACTCAGGGTGCTGGGTGCTCAGTGCTCAGGGTGCTGGGTGCTCAGTGCTCAGCGTGCTGGGTGCTCAGTGCTCAGGGTGCTGGGTGCTCAGTGCTCAGGGTGCTGGGTACTCAGTGCTTGGGGTGCTGGGTGCTCAGTACTCAGGGTGCTGCGTGCTCAGTACTCAGGGTGCTCAGTGCTCAGTACTCAGGGTGCTCAGTGCTCAGTACTCAGGGTGCTCAGTGCTCAGGGTGCTGGGTGCTCAGTGCTCGGGGTGCTGGGTGCTCAGTCCTCAGGGTGCTGGGTGCTCAGTGCTCAGGGTGCTCGGTGCTCAGTGCTCAGGGTTCTGGGTGCTCAGTACTCAGGGTGCTGGGTGCTCAGTGCTCAGGGTGCTGGGTGCTCAGTACTCATGGTGCTCTGTGCTCAGTGCTCAGGGTGCTGGGTGCTCAGTGCTCAGGGTGCTCGGTGCTTAGTACTCAGGGTGCTGGGTGCTCAGTACTCAGGGTGCTGGGTGCTCAGTGCTCAGGGTGCTGGGTGCTCAGTGCTCAGGGTGCTGGGTGCTCAGTACTCAGGGTGCTGTGTGCTCAGTTCTCGGGGTGCTGGGTGCTCAGTACTCAGGGAGCTGGGTGCTCAGTACTCAGGGTGCTGGGTGCTCAGTACTTGGGTGCTGGGTGCTCAGTGCTCAGGGTGCTGGGTGCTCCGTGCTCGGGGTGCTGGGTGCTCAGTGCTCAGTACTCAGGGTGCTGGGTGCTCAGTGCTCGGGGTGCTGGGTGGTCAGTGCTCAGTACTCAGGGTGCTGGGTGCTCAGTGCTCGGGGTGCTTGATGCTCAGTACTCAGGATGCTGGGTGCTCAGTGCTCAGTACACAGGGTGCTGGGTGCTCAGTGCTCGGGGTGCTGGGAGCTCAGTGCTCAGTACTCAGGGTGCTGGGTGCTCAGTGCTCGGGGTGCTTGATGCTCAGTACTCAGGGTGCTGGGTGCTCAGTGCTCAGGGTGCTGGGTGCTCAGTACTCAGGGTGCTGGGTGCTCAGTACTCAGTATGCTGGGTGCTCAGTACTCGGGGTGCTGGGTGCTCAGTACTCAGTATGCTGGGTGCTCAGTGCTCGGGGTGCTCAGTACTCAGGGTGCTGTGTGTTCAGTGCTCAGGGTACTGGGTGCTCAGTACTCAGGGTGCTCAGTGCTTGGGGTGCTGGGTGCGCAGCACTCAGGCTGTTGGGTGCTCAGTACTCAGGGTGCTCAGTGCTTGGGGTGCTGGGTGCTCAGTACTCAGGGTGCTCAGTGCTTGGGGTGTTGGGTGCTCAGTACTCAGGGTGCTGGGTGCTCAGTGCTCAGG
This sequence comes from Microtus oregoni, assembly GCF_018167655.1. Classification (NCBI taxonomy): domain Eukaryota; kingdom Metazoa; phylum Chordata; class Mammalia; order Rodentia; family Cricetidae; genus Microtus; species Microtus oregoni. Next base: position 88,574 of record NW_024543385.1, read on the forward strand.
GTGCTGGGTGCTCAGTACTCAGGGTGCTGGATGCTCATTACTCAGGGTGCTAGGTGCTCAGTGTTCGGGGTGCTGGGTGCTCAGTGCTCGGGGTGCTGGGTGCTCAGTGCTCAGGGTGCTGGGTGCTCAGTGCTCAGGTTTCTGGGTGCTCAGTGCTCGGGGCGCTGGGTGCTCAGTGCTCAGGGTGCTCGGTGCTCAGTGCTCAGGGTGCTGGGTGCTCAGTACTCAGGGTGCTGGGTGCTCAGTGCTCAGGGTGCTGGGTGCTCAGTGCTCAGGGTGCTCGGTGCTTAGTACTCGGGGTGCTGGGTGCTCAGTACTCAGGGTTCTGGGTGCTCAGTGCTCAGTATGCTGGGTGCTCAGTGCTCGGGGTGCTCAGTACTCAGGGTGCTGTGTGTTCAGTGCTCAGGGTACTGGGTGCTCAGTACTCAGGGTGCTCAGTGCTTGGGGTGCTGGGTGCGCAGCACTCAGGCTGTTGGGTGCTCAGTACTCAGGGTGCTCAGTGCTTGGGGTGCTGGGTGCTCAGTACTCAGGGTGCTCAGTGCTTGGGGTGTTGGGTGCTCAGTACTCAGGGTGCTGGGTGCTCAGTGCTCAGGGTGCTGGGTGCTCAGTACTCAGGGTGCTGGATGCTCATTACTCAGGGTGCTAGGTGCTCAGTGTTCGGGGTGCTGGGTGCTCAGTGCTCGGGGTGCTGGGTGCTCAGTGCTCAGGGTGCTGGGTGCTCAGTGCTCAGGTTTCTGGGTGCTCAGTGCTCGGGGCGCTGGGTGCTCAGTGCTCAGGGTGCTCGGTGCTCAGTGCTCAGGGTGCTGGGTGCTCAGTACTCAGGGTGCTGGGTGCTCAGTGCTCAGGGTGCTGGGTGCTCAGTGCTCAGGGTGCTCGGTGCTTAGTACTCGGGGTGCTGGGTGCTCAGTACTCAGGGTTCTGGGTGCTCAGTGCTCAGGTTGCTGGGTGCTCAGTGCTCAGGGTGCTGGGTGCTCAGTACTCAGGGTGCTGGGTGCTCAGTACTCAGGGTGCTGGGTGCTCAGTTCTCAGGGTGCTGGGTGCTCAGTGCTCGGGGTGCTGGGTGCTCAGTGCTCGGGGTGCTCGGTGCTCAGTGCTCAAGGTGCTGGGTGCTCAGTGCTCAGGGTGCTGGGTGCTCAGTACTCAGGGTGCTGGGTGCTCAGTACTCAGTATGCTGGGTGCTCAGTGCTCGGGGTCCTGGGTGCTCAGTGCTCAGTACTCAGGGTGCTGGGTGCTCAGTGCTCGGGGTGCTTGATGCTCAGTACTCAGGGTGCTGGGTGCTCAGTGCTCAGGGTGCTGGGTGCTCAGTACTCAGGGTGCTGGGTGCTCAGTACTCAGTATGCTGGGTGCTCAGTGCTCGGGGTGCTCAGTACTCAGGGTGCTGTGTGTTCAGTGCTCAGGGTACTGGGTGCTCAGTACTCAGGGTGCTCAGTGCTTGGGGTGCTGGGTGCGCAGTACTCAGGGTGTTGGGTGCTCAGTACTCACGGTGCTCAGTGCTTGGGGTGCTGGGTGCTCAGTACTCAGGGTGCTCAGTGCTTGGGGTGTTGGGTGCTCAGTACTCAGGGTGCTGGGTGCTCAGTGCTCAGGGTGCTGGGTGCTCAGTACTCAGGGTGCTGGGTGCTCATCACTCAGGGTGCTAGGTGCTCAGTGTTCGGGGTGCTGGGTGCTCAGTGCTCGGGGTGCTGGGTGCTCAGTACTCGGGGTGCTCTGTGCTCAGTACGTTGGGTGATCACTAATCAGGGTGCTGGGTGCTCAGTGCTCAGGGTGCTGGGTGCTCAGTGCTCAGGGTGCTGGGTGCTCAGTGCTCAGGGTGCTGGGTGCTCAGTGCTCAGGGTGCTGGGTGCTCAGTGCTCGGGGTGCTCGGAGCTCAGTGCTCAGGGTGCTGGGTGCTCAGTGCTCGGGGTGCTCGGTGCTCAGTACTCAGGGTGCTGGGTGCTCAGAGCTCGGGGTGCTCGGTGCTCAGTACGTTGGGTGCTCACTACTCAGGGTGCTGGGTGCTCAGTGCTCAGGGTGCTGGGTGCTGAGTGCTCAGGGTGCTGGGTGCTCAGTGCTCAGGTTGCTTGGTGCTCAGTACTCAGGGTGCTGGGTGCGCAGTGCTCGGGGTGATGGGTGCTCAGTGCTCAGGGTGCTGGGTGCTCAGTGCTCAGGGTGCTGGGTGCTCAGTACTCGGGGAGCTGGGTGCTCAGTACTCAGGGTGCTGGGTGCTCAGTACTCAGGGTGCTGGGTGATCAGTACTCGGGTGCTGGGTGCTCAGTGCTCAGAGTGCTGGGTGCTCAGTGCTTGGGGTGCTGGTTGCTCAGGGCTCAGTACTCAGGGTGCTGGGTGCTCAGTGCTCTTGGTGCTGGGTGCACAGTGCTCAGTACTCAGGGTGCTGGGTGCTCAGTGCTCAGGGTGCTGGGTGCTCAGTGCTCAGGGTGCTGGGTGCTCAGTGCTCAGGGTGCTGGGTGCTCAGTGCTCAGCGTGCTGGGTACTCACTGCTCGGGGTGCTGGGTGCTCAGTGCTCGGGGTGCTCGGTGCTCAGTACGTTGGGTGCTCACTACTCAGGGTGCTGGGTGCTCAGTGCTCAGGGTGCTGGGTGCTGAGTGCTCACTGTGCTGGGTGCTCAGTGCTCAGGGTGCTGGGTGCTCAGTGCTCAGGGTGCTGGGTGCTCAGTACTCAGGGTGCTGGGTGCACAGGGCTCGGGGTGCTGGGTGCTCAGTGCTCAGGGTGCTGGGTGCTCAGTGCTCAGGGTGCTGGGTGTTCAGTACTCGGTGTGCTGGGTGCTCAGTACTCAGGGTGCTGGGTGCTCAGTACTCAGGGTGCTGGGTGATCAGTACTCGGGTGCTGGGTGCTCAGTGCTCAGAGTGCTGGGTGCTCAGTGCTCGGGGTGCTGGGTGCTCAGTGCTCAGTACTCAGGGTGCTGGGTGCTCAGTGCTCTTGGTACTGGGTGCACAGTGCTCAGTACTCAGGGTGCTGGGTGCTCAGTGCTCAGGGTGCTGGGTGCTCAGTGCTCAGCGTGCTGGGTGCTCAGTGCTCAGGGTGCTGGGTGCTCAGTGCTCAGGGTGCTGGGTACTCAGTGCTTGGGGTGCTGGGTGCTCAGTACTCAGGGTGCTGCGTGCTCAGTACTCAGGGTGCTCAGTGCTCAGTACTCAGGGTGCTCAGTGCTCAGTACTCAGGGTGCTCAGTGCTCAGGGTGCTGGGTGCTCAGTGCTCGGGGTGCTGGGTGCTCAGTCCTCAGGGTGCTGGGTGCTCAGTGCTCAGGGTGCTCGGTGCTCAGTGCTCAGGGTGCTGGGTGCTCAGTACTCAGGGTGCTGGGTGCTCAGTGCTCAGGGTGCTGGGTGCTCAGTACTCATGGTGCTCTGTGCTCAGTGCTCAGGGTGCTGGGTGCTCAGTGCTCAGGGTGCTCGGTGCTTAGTACTCAGGGTGCTGGGTGCTCAGTACTCAGGGTGCTGGGTGCTCAGTGCTCAGGGTGCTGGGTGCTCAGTGCTCAGGGTGCTGGGTGCTCAGTACTCAGGGTGCTGGGTGCTCAGTTCTCGGGGTGCTGGGTGCTCAGTACTCAGGGAGCTGGGTGCTCAGTACTCAGGGTGCTGGGTGCTCAGTACTTGGGTGCTGGGTGCTCAGTGCTCAGGGTGCTGGGTGCTCCGTGCTCGGGGTGCTGGGTGCTCAGTGCTCAGTACTCAGGGTGCTGGGTGCTCAGTGCTCGGGGTGCTGGGTGGTCAGTGCTCAGTACTCAGGGTGCTGGGTGCTCAGTGCTCGGGGTGCTTGATGCTCAGTACTCAGGATGCTGGGTGCTCAGTGCTCAGTACACAGGGTGCTGGGTGCTCAGTGCTCGGGGTGCTGGGAGCTCAGTGCTCAGTACTCAGGGTGCTGGGTGCTCAGTGCTCGGGGTGCTTGATGCTCAGTACTCAGGGTGCTGGGTGCTCAGTGCTCAGGGTGCTGGGTGCTCAGTACTCAGGGTGCTGGGTGCTCAGTACTCAGTATGCTGGCTGCTCAGTACTCGGGGTGCTGGGTGCTCAGTACTCAGTATGCTGGGTGCTCAGTGCTCGGGGTGCTCAGTACTCAGGGTGCTGTGTGTTCAGTGCTCAGGGTACTGGGTGCTCAGTACTCAGGGTGCTCAGTGCTTGGGGTGCTGGGTGCGCAGCACTCAGGCTGTTGGGTGCTCAGTACTCAGGGTGCTCAGTGCTTGGGGTGCTGGGTGCTCAGTACTCAGGGTGCTCAGTGCTTGGGGTGTTGGGTGCTCAGTACTCAGGGTGCTGGGTGCTCAGTGCTCAGGGTGCTGGGTGCTCAGTACTCAGGGTGCTGGATGCTCATTACTCAGGGTGCTAGGTGCTCAGTGTTCGGGGTGCTGGGTGCTCAGTGCTCGGGGTGCTGGGTGCTCAGTGCTCAGGGTGCTGGGTGCTCAGTGCTCAGGTTTCTGGGTGCTCAGTGCTCGGGGCGCTGGGTGCTCAGTGCTCAGGGTGCTCGGTGCTCAGTGCTCAGGGTGCTGGGTGCTCAGTACTCAGGGTGCTGGGTGCTCAGTGCTCAGGGTGCTGGGTGCTCAGTGCTCAGGGTGCTCGGTGCTTAGTACTCGGGGTGCTGGGTGCTCAGTACTCAGGGTTCTGGGTGCTCAGTGCTCAGGTTGCTGGGTGCTCAGTGCTCAGGGTGCTGGGTGCTCAGTACTCAGGGTGCTGGCTGCTCAGTACTCAGGGTGCTGGGTGCTCAGTTCTCAGGGTGCTGGGTGCTCAGTGCTCGGGGTGCTGGGTGCTCAGTGCTCGGGGTGCTCGGTGCTCAGTGCTCAAGGTGCTGGGTGCTCAGTGCTCAGGGTGCTGGGTGCTCAGTACTCAGGGTGCTGGGTGCTCAGTACTCAGTATGCTGGGTGCTCAGTGCTCGGGGTCCTGGGTGCTCAGTGCTCAGTACTCAGGGTGCTGGGTGCTCAGTGCTCGGGGTGCTTGATGCTCAGTACTCAGGGTGCTGGGTGCTCAGTGCTCAGGGTGCTGGGTGCTCAGTACTCAGGGTGCTGGGTGCTCAGTACTCAGTATGCTGGGTGCTCAGTGCTCGGGGTGCTCAGTACTCAGGGTGCTGTGTGTTCAGTGCTCAGGGTACTGGGTGCTCAGTACTCAGGGTGCTCAGTGCTTGGGGTGCTGGGTGCGCAGTACTCAGGGTGTTGGGTGCTCAGTACTCACGGTGCTCAGTGCTTGGGGTGCTGGGTGCTCAGTACTCAGGGTGCTCAGTGCTTGGGGTGTTGGGTGCTCAGTACTCAGGGTGCTGGGTGCTCAGTGCTCAGGGTGCTGGGTGCTCAGTACTCAGGGTGCTGGGTGCTCATCACTCAGGGTGCTAGGTGCTCAGTGTTCGGGGTGCTGGGTGCTCAGTGCTCGGGGTGCTGGGTGCTCAGTACTCGGGGTGCTCTGTTCTCAGTACGTTGGGTGATCACTAATCAGGGTGCTGGGTGCTCAGTGCTCAGGGTGCTGGGTGCTCAGTGCTCAGGGTGCTGGGTGCTCAGTGCTCAGGGTGCTGGGTGCTCAGTGCTCAGGGTGCTGGGTGCTCAGTGCTCGGGGTGCTCGGAGCTCAGTGCTCAGTGTGCTGGGTGCTCAGTGCTCGGGGTGCTCGGTGCTCAGTACTCAGGGTGCTGGGTGCTCAGAGCTCGGGGTGCTCGGTGCTCAGTACGTTGGGTGCTCACTACTCAGGGTGCTGGGTGCTCAGTGCTCAGGGTGCTGGGTGCTGAGTGCTCAGGGTGCTGGGTGCTCAGTGCTCAGGGTGCTTGGTGCTCAGTACTCAGGGTGCTGGGTGCGCAGTGCTCGGGGTGATGGGTGCTCAGTGCTCAGGGTGCTGGGTGCTCAGTGCTCAGGGTGCTGGGTGCTCAATACTCGGGGAGCTGGGTGCTCAGTACTCAGGGTGCTGGGTGCTCAGTACTCAGGGTGCTGGGTGATCAGTACTCGGGTGCTGGGTGCTCAGTGCTCAGAGTGCTGGGTGCTCAGTGCTTGGGGTGCTGGGTGCTCAGGGCTCAGTACTCAGGGTGCTGGGTGCTCAGTGCTCTTGGTGCTGGGTGCACAGTGCTCAGTACTCAGGGTGCTGGGTGCTCAGTGCTCAGGGTGCTGGGTGCTCAGTGCTCAGGGTGCTGGGTGCTCAGTGCTCAGGGTGCTGGGTGCTCAGTGCTCAGGGTGCTGGGTACTCAGTGCTCGGGGTGCTGGGTGCTCAGTGCTCGGCGTGCTCGGTGCTCAGTACGTTGGGTGCTCACTATTCAGGGTGCTGGGTGCTCAGTGCTCAGGGTGCTGGGTGCTGAGTGCTCAGGGTGCTGGGTGCTCAGTGCTCAGGGTGCTGGGTGCTCAGTGCTCAGGGTGCTGGGTTCTCAGTACTCAGGGTGCTGGGTGCACAGGGCTCGGGGTGCTGGGTGCTCAGTGCTCAGGGTGCTGGGTGCTCAGTGCTCAGGGTGCTGGGTGCTCAGTACTCGGGGTGCTGGGTGCTCAGTACTCAGGGTGCTGGGTGCTCAGTACTCAGGGTGCTGGGTGATCAGTACTCGGGTGCTGGGTGCTCAGTGCTCAGAGTGCTGGGTGCTCAGTGCTCGGGGTGCTGGGTGCTCAGTGCTCAGTACTCAGGGTGCTGGGTGCTCAGTGCTCTTGGTGCTGGGTGCACAGTGCTCAGTACTCAGGGTGCTGTGTGCTCAGTGCTCAGGGTGCTGGGTGCTCAGTGCTCAGCGTGCTGGGTGCTCAGTGCTCAGGGTGCTGGGTGCTCAGTGCTCAGGGTGCTGGGTACTCAGTGCTCGGGGTGCTGGGTGCTCAGTACTCAGGGTGCTGGGTGCTCAGTACTCAGGGTGCTCAGTGCTCAGTACTCAGGGTGCTCAGTGCTCAGTACTCAGGGTGCTCAGTGCTCAGGGTGCTGGGTGCTCAGTGCTCGGGGTGCTGGGTGCTCAGTCCTCAGGGTGCTGGGTGCTCAGTACTCAGGGTGCTCGGTGCTTAGTACTCAGGGTGCTGGGTGCTCAGTACTCCGGGTGCTGGGTGCTCAGTGCTCAGTACTCAGGGTTCTGGGTGCTCAGTACTCAGGGTGCTGGGTGCTCAGTGCTCGGGGTGCTGGGTGCTCAGTACTCGGGGTGCTCGGTGCTCAGTACTCAGGGTGCTGGGTGCTCAGTGCTCGGGGTGCTCAGTACTCAGGGTGCTGTGTGTTCAGTTCTCAGGGTGCTGGGTGCTCAGTACTCAGGGTGCTCGGTGCTTAGTACTCAGGGTGCTGGGTGCTCAGTACTCCGGGTGCTGGGTGCTCAGTGCTCGGGGTGCTCAGTGCTCAGTGCTCAAGGTGCTGGGTGCTCAGTACTCAGGGTGATCATTGCTCAGGGTGCGGGGTGCTCAGTACTCAGGGTGCTCAGTGCTCAGTACTAAGGGTGCTCAGTGCTCAGGGTGCTGGGTGCTCAGTGTTCGGGGTGCTCGGTGATCAGTACTCAGGGTGCTGGGTGCTCAGTGCTCATGGTGCTGGGTGCTCAGTGCTCAGGGTGCTGGTTGCTCAGTGCTCAGGGTGCTGGGTGCTCAGTACTCAGGGTTTTCGGTGCTCAGTACTCCGGGTGCTCAGTGCTCGGAGTGCTGGGTGCTCAGTACTCAGGGTGCTGGGTGCTCAGTACTCAGGGTGCTGGGTGCTCAGTACTCGGGTGCTGGGTGCTCAGTGCTCAGAGTGCTGGGTGCTCAGTGCTTGGGGTGCTGGGTGCTCAGTGCTCAGTACTCAGGGTGCTGGGAGCTCAGTGCTCTTGGTGCTGGGTGCACAGTGCTCAGTACTCAGGGTGCTGGGTGCTCAGTGCTCAGGGTGCTGGGTGCTCAGTGCTCAGGGTGCTGGGTGCTCAGTGCTCAGGGTGCTGGGTGCTCAGTGCTCAGGGTGCTGGGTACTCAGTGCTCGGGGTGCTGGGTGCTCAGTACTCAGGGTGCTGGGTGCTCAGTGCTCAGGGTGCTGGGTGCTCAGTGCTCAGGGTGCTGGGTGCTCAGTACTCAGGGTGCTGGGTGCTCAGTGCTCGGGGTGCTCAGTGCTCAGTACGCTGGGTGCTCAGTACTCAGGGTGCTGGGTGCTCAGTACTCAGGGTGCTGTGTGCTCAGTACTCAGGGTGCTGGGTGCTTAGTACTCAGGGTGCTGGGTGCTTAGTACTCAGGGTGCTGGCTGCTCAGTGCTCAGGGTGCTCGGTGCTCAGTGCTCGGGGTGCTGGGTGCTCAGTACTCAGGGTGGTCAGTGCTCAGTGCTATGGGTGCTGGGTGCTCTGTGCTCGGGGTGCTGGGTGCTCATTGCTCAGGGTGCTGGGTGCTCAGTACTCAGGGTGCTCAGTGCTCAGTGCTCGGGGTGCTGGGTGCTCAGTGCTAGGGGTGCTGGGTGCTCAGTGCTCAGGGTGCTGGGTGCTCAGTGCTCAGGGTTCTGGGTGCTCAGTGCTCGGGGCGCTGGGTACTCAGTGCTCGGGGTGCTCGGAGCTCAGTACTCAGTGTGCTGGGTGCTCAGTGCTCGTTGTGCTCGGTGCTCAGTACTCAGGGTGCTGGGTGCTCAGTGCTCGGGGTGCTCGGTGCTCAGTACGTTGGGTGCTCACTACTCAGGGTGCTGGGTGCTCAGTGCTCAGGGTGCTGGGTGCTGAGTGCTCAGGGTGCTGGGTGCTCAGTGCTCAGGGTGCTGGGTGCTCAGTACTCAGGGTGCTGGGTGCGCAGTGCTCGGGGTGCTGGGTGCTCAGTGCTCAGGGTGCTGGGTGCTCAGTGCTCAGGGTGCTGGGTGCTCAGTACTCGGGGTGCTGGGTGCTCAGTACTCAGGGTGCTGGGTGCTCAGTACTCAGGGTGCTGGGTGATCAGTACTCGGGTGCTGGGTGCTCAGTGCTCAGAGTGCTGGGTGCTCAGTGCTTGGGGTGCTGGGTGCTCAGTGCTCAGTACTCAGGGTGCTGGGTGCTCAGTGCTCTTGGTGCTGGGTGCACAGTGCTCAGTACTCAGGGTGCTGGGTGCTCAGTGCTCAGTGTGCTGGGTGCTCAGTGCTCAGGGTGCTGGGTGCTCAGTGCTCAGGGTGCTGGGTGCTCAGTGCTCAGGGTGCTGGGTACTCAGTGCTCGGGGTGCTGGGTGCTCAGTACTCAGGGTGCTGGGTGCTCAGTACTCAGGGTGCTCAGTGCTCAGTACTCAGGGTGCTCAGTGCTCAGTACTCAGGGTGCTCAGTGCTCAGGGTGCTGGGTGCTCAGTGCTCGGGGTGCTGGGTGCTCAGTCCTCAGGGTGCTGGTTGCTCAGTGCTCAGGGTGCTCGGTGCTCAGTGCTCAGGGTGCTGGGTGCTCAGTACTCAGGGTGCTGGGTGCTCAGTGCTCGGGGTGCTGGGTGCTCAGTACTCAGGGTGCTGGGTGCTCAGTGCTCAGGGTGCTGGGTGCTCAGTGCTCAGGGTGCTCGGTGCTTAGTACTCAGGGTGCTGGGTGCTCAGTACTCAGGGTGCTGGGTGCTCAGTGCTCAGGGTGCTGGGTGCTCAGTGCTCAGGGTGCTGGGTGCTCAGTACTCAGGGTGCTGGGTGCTCAGTTCTCGGGGTGCTGGGTGCTCAGTACTCAGGGAGCTGTGTGCTTAGTACTCAGGGTGCTGGGTGCTCAGTACTCGGGTGCTGGGTGCTCAGTGCTCAGGGTGCTGGGTGCTCAGTGCTTGGGGTGCTGGGTGCTCAGTGCTCAGTACTCAGGGTGCTGGGGGCTCAGTGCTCGGGGTGCTGGGTGCTCAGTGCTCAGTACTCAGGGTGCTGGGTGCTCAGTGCTCAGGGTGCTGGGTGCTCAGTGCTCAGGGTGCTGGGTGCTCAGTGCTCAGGGTGCTGGGTGCTCAGTACTCAGGGTGCTCGGTGCTTAGTACTCAGGGTGCTGGGTGCTCAGTACTCCGGGTGCTGGGTGCTCAGTGCTCAGTACTCAGGGTGCTGGGTGCTCAGTACTCAGGGTGCTGGGTGCTCAGTGCTCGGGGTGCTGGGTGCTCAGTGCTCGGGGTGCTCGGTGCTCAGTACTCAGGGTGCTGGGTGCTCAGTGCTCGGGGTGCTCAGTACTCAGGGTGCTGTGTGTTCAGTGCTCATGGTGCTGGGTGCTCAGTACTCAGGGTGCTCGGTGCTTAGTACTCAGGGTGCTGGGTGCTCAGTACTCCGGGTGCTGGGTGCTCAGTGCTCGGGGTGCTCAGTGCTCAGTGCTCAAGGTGCTGGGTGCTCAGTACTCAGGGTGATCATTGCTCAGGGTACTGGGTTCTCAGTACTCAGGGTGCTGGGTGCTCAGTACTCAGGGTGCTCAGTGCTCAGTACTCAGGGTGCTCAGTGCTCAGTACTAAGGGTGCTCATTGCTCAGGGTGCTGGGTGCTCAGTGCTCAGGGTGCTGGTTGCTCAGTGCTCAGGGTGCTGGGTGCTCAGTACTCAGGGTTTTCGGTGCTCAGTACTCCGGGTGCTCAGTGCTCAGTACTCAGGGTGCTGGGTGCTCAGTGCTCAGGGTGCTGGGTGCTCAGTACTCAGGGTACTGGGTGCTCGGTGCTCAGTACGCTGGGTGCTCAGTACTCAGGTTTCTCTGTACTCAGTACTCAGGGTGCTGGGTGCTCAGTACTCAGGGTGCTCGGTGCTCAGTACTCAGGGTGCTGGGTGCTCAGTGCTCAGGGTGCTGGGTGCTCAGTACTCAGGGTGCTGGGTGCTCAGTGCTCGGGGTGCTCGGTGCTCAGTACGCTGGGTGCTCAGTACTCAGGGTGCTGGGTGCTCAGTACTCAGGGTGCTGTGTGCTGAGTACTCAGGGTGCTGGGTGCTTAGTACTCAGGGTGCTGGGTGCTTAGTACTCAGGGTGCTGGCTGCTCAGTGCTCAGGGTGCTCGGTGCTCAGTGCTCGGGGTGCTGGGTGCTCAGTACTCAGGGTGCTCAGTGCTCAGTGCTCTGGGTGCTTGGTGCTCTGTGCTCGGGGTGCTGGGTGCTCATTGCTCAGGGTGCTGGGTGCTCAGTTCTCAGGGTGCTCAGTGCTCAGTGCTCGGGGTGCTGGGTGCTCAGTGCTCGGGGTGCTGGGTGCTCAGTGCTCAGGGTGCTGGGTGCTCAGTGCCCAGGGTTCTGGGTGCTCAGTGCTCGGGGCGCTGGGTACTCAGTGCTCGGGGTGCTCGGAGCTCAGTACTCAGTGTGCTGGGTGCTCAGTGCTCGGGGTGCTCGGTGCTCAGTACTCGGGGTGCTGGGTGCTCAGTGCTCGGGGTGCTCGGTGCTCAGTACGTTGGGTGCTCACTACTCAGGGTGCTGGGTGCTCAGTGCTCAGGGTGCTGGGTGCTGAGTGCTCAGGGTGCTGGGTGATCAGTGCTCAGGGTGCTGGGTGCTCAGTACTCAGGGTGCTGGGTGCACAGTGCTCGGGGTGCTGGGTGCTCAGTGCTCAGGGTGCTGGGTGCTCAGTGCTCAGGGTGCTGGGTGCTCAGTACTCGGGGTGCTGGGTGCTCAGTACTCAGGGTGCTGGGTGCTCAGTACTCAGGGTGCTGGGTGATCAGTACTCGGGTGCTGGGTGCTCAGTGCTCAGAGTGCTGGGTGCTCAGTGCTCGGGGTGCTGGGTGCTCAGTGCTCAGTACTCAGGGTGCTGGGTGCTCAGTGCTCTTGGTGCTGGGTGCACAGTGCTCAGTACTCAGGGTGCTGGGTGCTCAGTGCTCAGTGTGCTGGGTGCTCAGTGCTCAGGGTGCTGGGTGCTCAGTGCTCAGGGTGCTGGGTGCTCAGTGCTCAGGGTGCTGGGTACTCAGTGCTCGGGGTGCTGGGTGCTCAGTACTCAGGGTGCTGGGTGCTCAGTACTCAGGGTGCTCAGTGCTCAGTACTCAGGGTGCTCAGTGCTCAGTACTCAGGGTGCTCAGTGCTCAGGGTGCTGGGTGCTCAGTGCTCTGGGTGCTGGGTGCTCAGTCCTCAGGGTGCTGGGTGCTCAGTGCTCAGGGTGCTCGGTGCTCAGTGCTCAGGGTGCTGGGTGCTCAGTACTCAGGGTGCTGGGTGCTCAGTGCTCGGGGTGCTGGGTGCTCAGTACTCAGGGTGCTGGGTGCTCAGTGCTCAGGGTGCTGGGTGCTCAGTGCTCAGGGTGCTCGGTGCTTAGTACTCAGGGTGCTGGGTGCTCAGTACTCAGGGTGCTGGGTGCTCAGTGCTCAGGGTGCTGGGTGCTCAGTGCTCAGGGTGCTGGGTGCTCAGTACTCAGGGTGCTGGGTGCTCAGTTCTCGGGGTGCTGGGTGCTCAGTACTCAGGGAGCTGTGTGCTTAGTACTCAGGGTGCTGGGTGCTCACTACTCGGGTGCTGGGTGCTCAGTGCTCAGGGTGCTGGGTGCTCAGTGCTTGGGGTGCTGGGTGCTCAGTGCTCAGTACTCAGGGTGCTGGGGGCTCAGTGCTCGGGGTGCTGGGTGCTCAGTGCTCAGTACTCAGGTTGCTGGGTGCTCAGTGCTCAGGGTGCTGTGTGCTCAGTGCTCAGGGTGCTGGGTGCTCAGTGCTCAGGGTGCTGGGTGCTCAGTACTCAGGGTGCTCGGTGCTTAGTACTCAGGGTGCTGGGTGCTCAGTACTCCGGGTGCTGGGTGCTCAGTGCTCAGTACTCAGGGTGCTGGGTGCTCAGTACTCAGGGTGCTGGGTGCTCATTGCTCGGGGTGCTGGGTGCTCAGTGCTCGGGGTGCTCGGTGCTCAGTACTGAGGGTGCTGGGTGCTCAGTGCTCGGGGTGCTCAGTACTCAGGGTGCTGTGTGTTCAGTGCTCAGGGTGCTGTGTGCTCAGTACTCAGGGTGCTCGGTGCTTAGTACTCAGGGTGCTGGGTGCTCAGTACTCCGGGTGCTGGGTGCTCAGTGCTCGGGGTGCTGGGTGCTCAGTGCTCAAGGTGCTGGGTGCTCAGTACTCAGGGTGATCATTGCTCAGGGTGCTGGGTGCTCAGTACTCAGGGTGCTGGGTGCTCAGTACTCAGGGTGCTCAGTGCTCAGTACTCAGGGTGCTCAGTGCTCAGTACTAAGGGTGCTCAGTGCTCAGGGTGCTGGGTGCTCAGTGCTCAGGGTGCTGGTTGCTCAGTGCTCAGGGTGCTGGGTGCTCAGTACTCAGGGTTTTCGGTGCTCAGTACTCCGGGTGCTCAGTGCTCAGTACTCAGGGTGCTGTGTGCTCAGTGCTCAGGGTGCTGGGTGCTCAGTACTCAGGGTGCTGGGTGCTCGGTGCTCAGTATGCTGGGTGCTCAGTACTCAGGTTTCTGGGTACTCAGTACTCAGGGTGCTGGGTGCTCAGTACTCAGGGTGCTCGGTGCTCAGTACTCAGGGTGCTGGGTGCTCAGTGCTCAGGGTGCTGGGTGCTCAGTACTCAGGGTGCTGGGTGCTCAGTGCTCGGGGTGCTTGGTGCTCAGTACGCTGGGTGCTCAGTACTCAGGGTGCTGGGTGCTCAGTACTCAGGGTGCTGTGTGCTCAGTACTCAGGTTGCTGGGTGCTTAGTACTCAGGGTGCTGGGTGCTTAGTACTCAGGGTGCTGGCTGCTCAGTGCTCAGGGTGCTCGGTGCTCAGTGCTCGGGGTGCTGGGTGCTCAGTACTCAGGGTGCTCAGTGCTCAGTGCTCTGGGTGCTGGGTGCTCTGTGCTCGGGGTGCTGGGTGCTCATTGCTCAGGGTGCTGGGTGCTCAGTTCTCAGGGTGCTCAGTGCTCAGTGCTCGGGGTGCTGGGTGCTCAGTGCTCGGGGTGCTGGGTGCTCAGTGCTCAGGGTGCTGGGTGCTCAGTGCCCAGGGTTCTGGGTGCTCAGTGCTCGGGGCGCTTTGTACTCAGTGCTCGGGGTGCTCGGAGCTCAGTACTCAGTGTGCTGGGTGCTCAGTGCTCGGGGTGCTCGGTGCTCAGTACTCGGGGTGCTGGGTGCTCAGTGCTCGGGGTGCTCGGTGCTCAGTAATTTGGGTGCTCACTACTCAGGGTGCTGGGTGCTCAGTGCTCAGGGTGCTGGGTGCTGAGTGCTCAGGGTGCTGGGTGCTCAGTGCTCAGGGTGCTGGGTGCTCAGTACTCAGGGTGCTGTGTGCTCAGTGCTCGGGGTGCTCGGTGCTCAGTACTGAGGGTGCTGGGTGCTCAGTGCTCGGGGTGCTCAGTACTCAGGGTGCTGTGTGTTCAGTGCTCAGGGTGCTGTGTGCTCAGTACTCAGGGTGCTCGGTGCTTAGTACTCAGGGTGCTGGGTGCTCAGTACTCCGGGTGCTGGGTGCTCAGTGCTCGGGGTGCTGGGTGCTCAGTGCTCAAGGTGCTGGGTGCTCAGTACTCAGGGTGATCATTGCTCAGGGTGCTGGGTGCTCAGTACTCAGGGTGCTGGGTGCTCAGTACTCAGGGTGCTCAGTGCTCAGTACTCAGGGTGCTCAGTGCTCAGTACTAAGGGTGCTCAGTGCTCAGGGTGCTGGGTGCTCAGTGCTCAGGGTGCTGGTTGATCAGTGCTCAGGGTGCTGGGTGCTCAGTACTCAGGGTTTTCGGTGCTCAGTACTCCGGGTGCTCAGTGCTCAGTACTCAGGGTGCTGTGTGCTCAGTGCTCAGGGTGCTGGGTGCTCAGTACTCAGGGTGCTGGGTGCTCGGTGCTCAGTATGCTGGGTGCTCAGTACTCAGGTTTCTGGGTACTCAGTACTCAGGGTGCTGGGTGCTCAGTACTCAGGGTGCTCGGTGCTCAGTACTCAGGGTGCTGGGTGCTCAGTGCTCAGGGTGCTGGGTGCTCAGTACTCAGGGTGCTGGGTGCTCAGTGCTCGGGGTGCTTGGTGCTCAGTACGCTGGGTGCTCAGTACTCAGGGTGCTGGGTGCTCAGTACTCAGGGTGCTGTGTGCTCAGTACTCAGGTTGCTGGGTGCTTAGTACTCAGGGTGCTGGGTGCTTAGTACTCAGGGTGCTGGCTGCTCAGTGCTCAGGGTGCTCGGTGCTCAGTGCTCGGGGTGCTGGGTGCTCAGTACTCAGGGTGCTCAGTGCTCAGTGCTCTGGGTGCTGGGTGCTCTGTGCTCGGGGTGCTGGGTGCTCATTGTTCAGGGTGCTGGGTGCTCAGTTCTCAGGGTGCTCAGTGCTCAGTGCTCGGGGTGCTGGGTGCTCAGTGCTCGGGGTGCTGGGTGCTCAGTGCTCAGGGTGCTGGGTGCTCAGTGCCCAGGGTTCTGGGTGCTCAGTGCTCGGGGCGCTTTGTACTCAGTGCTCGGGGTGCTCGGAGCTCAGTACTCAGTGTGCTGGGTGCTCAGTGCTCGGGGTGCTCGGTGCTCAGTACTCGGGGTGCTGGGTGCTCAGTGCTCGGGGTGCTCGGTGCTCAGTAATTTGGGTGCTCACTACTCAGGGTGCTGGGTGCTCAGTGCTCAGGGTGCTGGGTGCTGAGTGCTCAGGGTGCTGGGTGCTCAGTGCTCAGGGTGCTGGGTGCTCAGTACTCAGGGTGCTGGGTGCACAGTGCTCGGGGTGCTGGGTGCTCAGTGCTCAGGGTGCTGGGTGCTCAGTGCTCAGGGTGCTGGGTGCTCAGTACTCGGGGTGCTGGGTGCTCAGTACTCAGGGTGCTGGGTGCTCAGTACTCAGGGTGCTGGGTGATCAGTACTCGGGTGCTGGGTGCTCAGTGCTCAGAGTGCTGGGTGCTCAGTGCTCGGGGTGCTGGGTGCTCAGTGCTCAGTACTCAGGGTGCTGGGTGCTCAATGCTCTTGGTGCTGGGTGCACAGTGCTCAGTACTCAGGGTGCTGGGTGCTCAGTGCTCAGCGTGCTGGGTGCTCAGTGCTCAGGGTGCTCAGTGCTCAGGGTGCTGGGTACTCAGTGCTCGGGGTGCTGGGTGCTCAGTACTCAGGGTGCTGGGTGCTCAGTACTCAGGGTGCTCAGTGCTCAGTACTCAGGGTGCTCAGTGCTCAGTACTCAGGGTGCTCAGTGCTCAGGGTGCTGGGTGCTCAGTGCTCGGGGTGCTGGGTGCTCAGTCCTCAGGTTGCTGGGTGCTCAGTGCTCAGCCTGCTCGGTGCTCAGTGCTCAGGGTGCTATGTGCTCAGTACTCAGGGTGCTGGGTGCTCAGTGCTCTTGGTGCTGGGTGCTCAGTACTCAGGGTGCTGGGTGCTCAGTGCTCAGGGTGCTGGGTGCTCAGTGCTCAGGGTGCTCGGTGATTAGTACTCAGGGTGCTGGGTGCTCAGTACTCAGGGTGCTGGGTGCTCAGTGCTCAGGGTGCTGGGTGCTCAGTGCTCAGGGTGCTGGGTGCTCAGTACTCAGGGTGCTGGGTGCTCAGTTCTCGGGGTGCTGGGTGCTCAGTACTCAGGGAGCTGGGTGCTCAGTACTCAGGGTGCTGGGTGCTCAGTACTCGGGTGCTGGGTGCTCAGTGCTCAGGGTGCTGGTTGCTCAGTGCTCGGGGTGCTGGGTGCTCAGTGCTCAGTACTCAGGGTGCTGGGTGCTCAGGGCTCTGGGTGCTGGGTGGTCAGTGCTCAGTACTCAGGGTGC
This sequence comes from Microtus oregoni, assembly GCF_018167655.1. NCBI lineage: Eukaryota > Metazoa > Chordata > Mammalia > Rodentia > Cricetidae > Microtus > Microtus oregoni. Next base: position 104,839 of record NW_024543385.1, read on the forward strand.
TGGGTGCTCAGTGCTCGGGGTGCTTGATGCTCAGTACTCAGGGTGCTGGGTGCTCAGTGCTCAGTACACAGGGTGCTGGGTGCTCAGTGCTCGGGGTGCTGGGTGCTCAGTGCTCAGTACTCAGGGTGCTGGGTGATCAGTGCCCGGGGTGCTTGATGCTCAGTACTCAGGGTGCTGGGTGCTCAGTGCTCAGGGTGCTGGGTGCTCAGTACTCAGGGTGCTGGGTGCTCAGTACTCAGTATGCTGGGTGCTCAGTACTCGGGGTGCTCACTACTCAGGGTGCTGTGTGTTCAGTGCTCAGTGTACTGGGTGCTCAGTACTCAGGGTGCTCAGTGCTCGGGGTGCTTGATGCTCAGTACTCAGGGTGGTGGGTGCTCAGTGCTCAGGTTGCTGGGTGCTCAGTACTCAGGGTGCTGGGTGCTCAGTACTCAGTATGCTGGGTGCTCAGTGCTCGGGGTGCTCAGTACTCAGGGTGCTGTGTGTTCAGTGCTCAGGGTACTGGGTGCTCAGTACTCAGGGTGCTCAGTGCTTGGGGTGCTGGGTGCGCAGCACTCAGGCTGTTGGGTGCTCAGTACTCAGGGTGCTCAGTGCTTGGGGTGCTGGGTGCTCAGTACTCAGGGTGCTCAGTGCTTGGGGTGTTGGGTGCTCAGTACTCAGGGTGCTGGGTGCTCAGTGCTCAGGGTGCTGGGTGCTCAGTACTCAGGGTGCTGGATGCTCATTACTCAGGGTGCTAGGTGCTCAGTGTTCGGGGTGCTGGGTGCTCAGTGCTCGGGGTGCTGGGTGCTCAGTGCTCAGGGTGCTGGGTGCTCAGTGCTCAGGTTTCTGGGTGCTCAGTGCTCGGGGCGCTGGGTGCTCAGTGCTCAGGGTGCTCGGTGCTCAGTGCTCAGGGTGCTGGGTGCTCAGTACTCAGGGTGCTGGGTGCTCAGTGCTCAGGGTGCTGGGTGCTCAGTGCTCAGGGTGCTCGGTGCTTAGTACTCGGGGTGCTGGGTGCTCAGTACTCAGGGTTCTGGGTGCTCAGTGCTCAGGGTGCTGGGTGCTCAGTGCTCAGGGTGCTGGGTGCTCAGTACTCAGGGTGCTGGGTGCTCAGTACTCAGGGTGCTGGGTGCTCAGTTCTCAGGGTGCTGGGTGCTCAGTGCTCAGGGTGCTCGGTGCTCAGTGCTCAGGGTGCTGGGTGCTCAGTGCTCAGCGTGCTGGGTACTCAGTGCTCGGGGTGCTGGGTGCTCAGTGCTCGGGGTGCTCAGTGCTCAGTACGTTGGGTGCTCACTACTCAGGGTGCTGGGTGCTCAGTGCTCAGGGTGCTGGGTGCTGAGTGCTCAGGGTGCTGGGTGCTCAGTGCTCAGGGTGCTGGGTGCTCAGTGCTCAGAGTGCTGGGTGCTCAGTACTCAGGGTGCTGGGTGCACAGGGCTCGGGGTGCTGGGTGCTCAGTGCTCAGGGTGCTGGGTGCTCAGTGCTCAGGGTGCTGGGTGCTCAGTACTCGGGGTGCTGGGTGCTCAGTACTCAGGGTGCTGGGTGCTCAGTACTCAGGGTGCTGGGTGATCAGTACTCGGGTGCTGGGTGCTCAGTGCTCAGAGTGCTGGGTGCTCAGTGCTCGGGGTGCTGGGTGCTCAGTGCTCAGTACTCAGGGTGCTGGGTGCTCAGTGCTCTTGGTGCTGGGTGCACAGTGCTCAGTACTCAGGGTGCTGGGTGCTCAGTGCTCAGGGTGCTGGGTGCTCAGTGCTCAGCGTGCTGGGTGCTCAGTGCTCAGGGTGCTGGGTGCTCAGTGCTCAGGGTGCTGGGTACTCAGTGCTCGGGGTGCTGGGTGCTCAGTACTCAGGGTGCTGCGTCCTCAGTACTCAGGGTGCTCAGTGCTCAGTACTCAGGGTGCTCAGTGCTCAGTACTCAGGGTGCTGGGTGCTCAGTGCTCGGGGTGCTGGGTGCTCAGTGCTCAGTACTCAGGGTGCTGGGTGATCAGTGCTCGGGGTGCTTGATGCTCAGTACTCAGGGTGCTGGGTGCTCAGTGCTCAGGGTGCTGGGTGCTCAGTACTCAGGGTGCTGGGTGCTCAGTACTCAGTATGCTGGGTGCTCAGTACTCGGGGTGCTCACTACTCAGGGTGCTGTGTGTTCAGTGCTCAGGGTACTGGGTGCTCAGTACTCAGGGTGCTCAGTGCTCGGGGTGCTTGATGCTCAGTACTCAGGGTGCTGGGTGCTCAGTGCTCAGGGTGCTGGGTGCTCAGTACTCAGGGTGCTGGGTGCTCAGTACTCAGTATGCTGGGTGCTCAGTGCTCGGGGTGCTCAGTACTCAGGGTGCTGTGTGTTCAGTGCTCAGGGTACTGGGTGCTCAGTACTCAGGGTGCTCAGTGCTTGGGGTGCTGGGTGCGCAGCACTCAGGCTGTTGGGTGCTCAGTACTCAGGGTGCTCAGTGCTTGGGGTGCTGGGTGCTCAGTACTCAGGGTGCTCAGTGCTTGGGGTGTTGGGTGCTCAGTACTCAGGGTGCTGGGTGCTCAGTGCTCAGGGTGCTGGGTGCTCAGTACTCAGGGTGCTGGATGCTCATTACTCAGGGTGCTAGGTGCTCAGTGTTCGGGGTGCTGGGTGCTCAGTGCTCGGGGTGCTGGGTGCTCAGTGCTCAGGGTGCTGGGTGCTCAGTGCTCAGGTTTCTGGGTGCTCAGTGCTCGGGGCGCTGGGTGCTCAGTGCTCAGGGTGCTCGGTGCTCAGTGCTCAGGGTGCTGGGTGCTCAGTGCTCAGGGTGCTGGGTGCTCAGTGCTCAGGGTGCTCGGTGCTTAGTACTCGGGGTGCTGGGTGCTCAGTACTCAGGGTTCTGGGTGCTCAGTGCTCAGGGTGCTGGGTGCTCAGTGCTCAGGGTGCTGGGTGCTCAGTACTCAGGGTGCTGGGTGCTCAGTACTCAGGGTGCTGGGTGCTCAGTTCTCAGGGTGCTGGGTGCTCAGTGCTCGGGGTGCTGGGTGCTCAGTGCTCGGGGTGCTCGGTGCTCAGTGCTCAAGGTGCTGGGTGCTCAGTGCTCAGGGTGCTGGGTGCTCAGTACTCAGGGTGCTGGGTGCTCAGTACTCAGTATGCTGGGTGCTCAGTGCTCGGGGTCCTGGGTGCTCAGTGCTCAGTACTCAGGGTGCTGGGTGCTCAGTGCTCGGCGTGCTTGATGCTCAGTACTCAGGGTGCTGGGTGCTCAGTGCTCAGGGTGCTGGGTGCTCAGTACTCAGGGTGCTGGGTGCTCAGTACTCAGTATGCTGGGTGCTCAGTGCTCGGGGTGCTCAGTACTCAGGGTGCTGTGTGTTCAGTGCTCAGGGTACTGGGTGCTCAGTACTCAGGGTGCTCAGTGCTTGGGGTGCTGGGTGCGCAGTACTCAGGGTGTTGGGTGCTCAGTACTCAGGGTGCTCAGTGCTTGGGGTGCTGGGTGCTCAGTACTCAGGGTGCTCAGTGCTTGGGGTGTTGGGTGCTCAGTACTCAGGGTGCTGGGTGCTCAGTGCTCAGGGTGCTGGGTGCTCAGTACTCAGGGTGCTGGGTGCTCATCACTCAGGGTGCTAGGTGCTCAGTGTTCGGGGTGCTGGGTGCTCAGTGCTCGGGGTGCTGGGTGCTCAGTACTCGGGGGGCTCGGTGCTCAGTACGTTGGGTGCTCACTAATCAGGGTGCTGGGTGCTCAGTGCTCAGGTAGCTGGGTGCTCAGTGCTCAGGGTGCTGGGTGCTCAGTGCTCAGGGTGCTGGGTGCTCAGTGCTCAGGGTGCTGGGTGCGCAGTGCTCAGGGTGCTGGGTGCTCAGTGCTCAGGGTGCTGGGTGCTCAGTGCTCAGGGTGCTGGTTGCTCAGTGCTCGGGGCGCTGGGTGCTCAGTGCTCGGGGTGCTCGGAGCTCAGTACTCAGTGTGCTGGGTGCTCAGTGCTCGGGGTGCTCGGTGCTCAGTACTCAGGGTGCTGGGTGCTCAGAGCTCGGGGTGGTCGGTGCTCAGTACGTTGGGTGCTCACTACTCAGGGTGCTGGGTGCTCAGTGCTCAGGGTGCTGGGTGCTCAGTGCTCAGGGTGCTTGGTGCTCAGTACTCAGGGTGCTGGGTGCGCAGTGCTCGGGGTGATGGGTGGTCAGTGCTCAGGGTGCTGGGTGCTCAGTGCTCAGGGTGCTGGGTGCTCAGTACTCGGGGAGCTGGGTGCTCAGTACTCAGGGTGCTGGGTGCTCAGTACTCAGGGTGCTGGGTGATCAGTACTCGGGTGCTGGGTGCTCAGTGCTCAGAGTGCTGGGTGCTCAGTGCTTGGGGTGCTGGGTGCTCAGTGCTCAGTACTCAGGGTGCTGGGTGCTCAGTGCTCTTGGTGCTGGGTGCACAGTGCTCAGTACTCAGGGTGCTGGGTGCTCAGTGCTCAGGGTGCTGGGTGCTCAGTGCTCAGGGTGCTGGGTGCTCAGTGCTCAGGGTGCTGGGTGCTCAGTGCTCAGCGTGCTGGGTACTCACTGCTCGGGGTGCTGGGTGCTCAGTGCTCGGGGTGCTCGGTGCTCAGTACGTTGGGTGCTCACTACTCAGGGTGCTGGGTGCTCAGTGCTCAGGGTGCTGGGTGCTGAGTGCTCACTGTGCTGGGTGCTCAGTGCTCAGGGTGCTGGGTGCTCAGTGCTCAGGGTGCTGGGTGCTCAGTACTCAGGGTGCTGGGTGCACAGGGCTCGGGGTGCTGGGTGCTCAGTGCTCAGGGTGCTGGGTGCTCAGTGCTCAGGGTGCTGGGTGTTCAGTACTCGGTGTGCTGGGTGCTCAGTACTCAGGGTGCTGGGTGCTCAGTACTCAGGGTGCTGGGTGATCAGTACTCGGGTGCTGGGTGCTCAGTGCTCAGAGTGCTGGGTGCTCAGTGCTCGGGGTGCTGGGTGCTCAGTGCTCAGTACTCAGGGTGCTGGGTGCTCAGTGCTCTTGGTGCTGGGTGCACAGTGCTCAGTACTCAGGGTGCTGGGTGCTCAGTGCTCAGGGTGCTGGGTGCTCAGTGCTCAGCGTGCTGGGTGCTCAGTGCTCAGGGTGCTGGGTGCTCAGTGCTCAGGGTGCTGGGTACTCAGTGCTCGGGTTGCTGGGTGCTCAGTACTCAGGGTGCTGCGTGCTCAGTACTCAGGGTGCTCAGTGCTCAGTACTCAGGGTGCTCAGTGCTCAGTACTCAGGGTGCTCAGTGCTCAGGGTGCTGGGTGCTCAGTGCTCGGGGTGCTGGGTGCTCAGTCCTCAGGGTGCTGGGTGCTCAGTGCTCAGGGTGCTCGGTGCTCAGTGCTCAGGGTGCTGGGTGCTCAGTACTCAGGGTGCTGGGTGCTCAGTGCTCAGGGTGCTGGGTGCTCAGTACTCATGGTGCTCTGTGCTCAGTGCTCAGGGTGCTGGGTGCTCAGTGCTCAGGGTGCTCGGTGCTTAGTACTCAGGGTGCTGGGTGCTCAGTACTCAGGGTGCTGGGTGCTCAGTGCTCAGGGTGCTGGGTGCTCAGTGCTCAGGGTGCTGGGTGCTCAGTACTCAGGGTGCTGGGTGCTCAGTTCTCGGAGTGCTGGGTGCTCAGTACTCAGGGAGCTGGGTGCTCAGTACTCAGGGTGCTGGGTGCTCAGTACTTGGGTGCTGGGTGCTCAGTGCTCGGGGTGCTGGGTGGTCAGTGCTCAGTACTCAGGGTGCTGGGTGCTCAGTGCTCGGGGTGCTTGATGCTCAGTACTCAGGATGCTGGGTGCTCAGTGCTCAGTACACAGGGTGCTGGGTGCTCAGTGCTCGGGGTGCTGGGAGCTCAGTGCTCAGTACTCAGGGTGCTGGGTGCTCAGTGCTCGGGGTGCTTGATGCTCAGTACTCAGGGTGCTGGGTGCTCAGTGCTCAGGGTGCTGGGTGCTCAGTACTCAGGGTGCTGGGTGCTCAGTACTCAGTATGCTGGGTGCTCAGTACTCGGGGTGCTGGGTGCTCAGTACTCAGTATGCTGGGTGCTCAGTGCTCGGGGTGCTCAGTACTCAGGGTGCTGTGTGTTCAGTGCTCAGGGTACTGGGTGCTCAGTACTCAGGGTGCTCAGTGCTTGGGGTGCTGGGTGCGCAGCACTCAGGCTGTTGGGTGCTCAGTACTCAGGGTGCTCAGTGCTTGGGGTGCTGGGTGCTCAGTACTCAGGGTGCTCAGTGCTTGGGGTGTTGGGTGCTCAGTACTCAGGGTGCTGGGTGCTCAGTGCTCAGGGTGCTGGGTGCTCAGTACTCAGTGTGCTGGATGCTCATTACTCAGGGTGCTAGGTGCTCAGTGTTCGGGGTGCTGGGTGCTCAGTGCTCGGGGTGCTGGGTGCTCAGTGCTCAGGGTGCTGGGTGCTCAGTGCTCAGGTTTCTGGGTGCTCAGTGCTCGGGGCGCTGGGTGCTCAGTGCTCAGGGTGCTCGGTGCTCAGTGCTCAGGGTGCTGGGTGCTCAGTACTCAGGGTGCTGGGTGCTCAGTGCTCAGGGTGCTGGGTGCTCAGTGCTCAGGGTGCTCGGTGCTTAGTACTCGGGGTGCTGGGTGCTCAGTACTCAGGGTTCTGGGTGCTCTGTGCTCAGGTTGCTGGGTGCTCAGTGCTCAGGGTGCTGGGTGCTCAGTACTCAGGGTGCTGGGTGCTCAGTACTCAGGGTGCTGGGTGCTCAGTTCTCAGGGTGCTGGGTGCTCAGTGCTCGGGGTGCTGGGTGCTCAGTGCTCGGGGTGCTCGGTGCTCAGTGCTCAAGGTGCTGGGTGCTCAGTGCTCAGGGTGCTGGGTGCTCAGTACTCAGGGTGCTGGGTGCTCAGTACTCAGTATGCTGGGTGCTCAGTGCTCGGGGTCCTGGGTGCTCAGTGCTCAGTACTCAGGGTGCTGGGTGCTCAGTGCTCGGGGTGCTTGATGCTCAGTACTCAGGGTGCTGGGTGCTCAGTGCTCAGGGTGCTGGGTGCTCAGTACTCAGGGTGCTGGGTGCTCAGTACTCAGTATGCTGGGTGCTCAGTGCTCGGGGTGCTCAGTACTCAGGGTGCTGTGTGTTCAGTGCTCAGGGTACTGGGTGCTCAGTACTCAGGGTGCTCAGTGCTTGGGGTGCTGGGTGCGCAGTACTCAGGGTGTTGGGTGCTCAGTACTCACGGTGCTCAGTGCTTGGGGTGCTGGGTGCTCAGTACTCAGGGTGCTCAGTGCTTGGGGTGTTGGGTGCTCAGTACTCAGGGTGCTGGGTGCTCAGTGCTCAGGGTGCTGGGTGCTCAGTACTCAGGGTGCTGGGTGCTCATCACTCAGGGTGCTAGGTGCTCAGTGTTCGGGGTGCTGGGTGCTCAGTGCTCGGGGTGCTGGGTGCTCAGTACTCGGGGTGCTCTGTGCTCAGTACGTTGGGTGATCACTAATCAGGGTGCTGGGTGCTCAGTGCTCAGGGTGCTGGGTGCTCAGTGCTCAGGGTGCTGGGTGCTCAGTGCTCAGGGTGCTGGGTGCTCAGTGCTCAGGGTGCTGGGTGCTCAGTGCTCGGGGTGCTCGGAGCTCAGTGCTCAGGGTGCTGGGTGCTCAGTGCTCGGGGTGCTCGGTGCTCAGTACTCAGGGTGCTGGGTGCTCAGAGCTCGGGGTGCTCGGTGCTCAGTACGTTGGGTGCTCACTACTCAGGGTGCTGGGTGCTCAGTGCTCAGGGTGCTGGGTGCTGAGTGCTCAGGGTGCTGGGTGCTCAGTGCTCAGGGTGCTTGGTGCTCAGTACTCAGGGTGCTGGGTGCGCAGTGCTCGGGGTGATGGGTGCTCAGTGCTCAGGGTGCTGGGTGCTCAGTGCTCAGGGTGCTGGGTGCTCAGTACTCGGGGAGCTGGGTGCTCAGTACTCAGGGTGCTGGGTGCTCAGTACTCAGGGTGCTGGGTGATCAGTACTCGGGTGCTGGGTGCTCAGTGCTCAGAGTGCTGGGTGCTCAGTGCTTGGGGTGCTGGGTGCTCAGGGCTCAGTACTCAGGGTGCTGGGTGCTCAGTGCTCTTGGTGCTGGGTGCACAGTGCTCAGTACTCAGGGTGCTGGGTGCTCAGTGCTCAGGGTGCTGGGTGCTCAGTGCTCAGGGTGCTGGGTGCTCAGTGCTCAGGGTGCTGGGTGCTCAGTGCTCAGGGTGCTGGGTACTCAGTGCTCGGGGTGCTGGGTGCTCAGTGCTCGGGGTGCTCGGTGCTCAGTACGTTGGGTGCTCACTATTCAGGGTGCTGGGTGCTCAGTGCTCAGGGTGCTGGGTGCTGAGTGCTCAGGGTGCTGGGTGCTCAGTGCTCAGGGTGCTGGGTGCTCAGTGCTCAGGGTGCTGGGTTCTCAGTACTCAGGGTGCTGGGTGCACAGGGCTCGGGGTGCTGGGTGCTCAGTGCTCAGGGTGCTGGGTGCTCAGTGCTCAGGGTGCTGGGTGCTCAGTACTCGGGGTGCTGGGTGCTCAGTACTCAGGGTGCTGGGTGCTCAGTACTCAGGGTGCTGGGTGATCAGTACTCGGGTGCTGGGTGCTCAGTGCTCAGAGTGCTGGGTGCTCAGTGCTCGGGGTGCTGGGTGCTCAGTGCTCAGTACTCAGGGTGCTGGGTGCTCAGTGCTCTTGGTGCTGGGTGCACAGTGCTCAGTACTCAGGGTGCTGTGTGCTCAGTGCTCAGGGTGCTGGGTGCTCAGTGCTCAGCGTGCTGGGTGCTCAGTGCTCAGGGTGCTGGGTGCTCAGTGCTCAGGGTGCTGGGTACTCAGTGCTCGGGGTGCTGGGTGCTCAGTACTCAGGGTGCTGGGTGCTCAGTACTCAGGGTGCTCAGTGCTCAGTACTCAGGGTGCTCAGTGCTCAGTACTCAGGGTGCTCAGTGCTCAGGGTGCTGGGTGCTCAGTGCTCGGGGTGCTGGGTGCTCAGTCCTCAGGGTGCTGGGTGCTCAGTGCTCAGGGTGCTCGGTGCTCAGTGCTCAGGGTGCTGGGTGCTCAGTACTCAGGGTGCTGGGTGCTCAGTGCTCAGGGTGCTGGGTGCTCAGTACTCAGGGTGCTGGGTGCTCAGTGCTCAGGGTGCTGGGTGCTCAGTGCTCAGGGTGCTCGGTGCTTAGTACTCAGGGTGCTGGGTGCTCAGTACTCAGGGTGCTGGGTGCTCAGTGCTCAGGGTGCTGGGTGCTCAGTGCTCAGGGTGCTGGGTGCTCAGTACTCAGGGTGCTGGGTGCTCAGTTCTCGGGGTGCTGGGTGCTCAGTACTCAGGGAGCTGGGTGCTCAGTACTCAGGGTGCTGGGTGCTCAGTACTCGGGTGCTGGGTGCTCAGTGCTCAGGGTGCTGGGTGCTCAGTGCTCGGGGTGCTGGATGCTCAGTGCTCAGTACTCAGGGTGCTGGGTGCTCAGTGCTCGGGGTGCTGGGTGCTCAGTGCTCAGGGTGCTGGGTGCTCAGTACTCAGGGTGCTGGGTGCTCAGTTCTCGGGGTGCTGGGTGCTCAGTACTCAGGGAGCTGGGTGCTCAGTACTCAGGGTGCTGGGTGCTCAGTACTCGGGTGCTTGATGCTCAGTACTCAGGGTGCTGGGTGCTCAGTGCTCAGGGTGCTGGGTGCTCAGTACTCAGGGTGCTGGGTGCTCAGTCCTCAGTATGCTGGGTGCTCAGTGCTCGGGGTGCTCAGTACTCAGGGTGCTGTGTGTACAGTGCTCAGGGTACTGGTTGCTCAGTACTCAGGGTGCTCAGTGCTTGGGGTGCTGGGGGCGCAGCACTCAGGGTGTTGGGTGCTCAGTACTCAGGGTGCTCAGTGCTTGGGGTGCTGGGTGCTCAGTACTCAGGGTGCTCAGTGCTTGGGGTGTTGGGTGCTCAGTACTCAGGGTGCTGGGTGCTCAGTGCTCAGGGTGCTGGGTGCTCAGTACTCAGGGTGCTGGGTGCTCATTACTCAGGGTGCTAGGTGCTCAGTGTTCGGGGTGCTGGGTGCTCAGTGCTCGGGGTGCTGGGTGCTCAGTGCTCAGGGTGCTGGGTGCTCAGTGCTCAGGTTTCTGGGTGCTCAGTGCTCGGGGCGCTGGGTGCTCAGTGCTCAGGGTGCTCGGTGCTCAGTGCTCAGGGTGCTGGGTGCTCAGTACTCAGGGTGCTGGGTGCTCAGTGCTCGGGGTGCTGGGTGCTCAGTACTCAGGGTGCTGGGTGCTCAGTGCTCAGGTTGCTGGGTGCTCAGTGCTCAGGGTGCTCGGTGCTTAGTACTCGGGGTGCTGGGTGCTCAGTACTCAGGGTTCTGGGTGCTCAGTGCTCAGGGTGCTGGGTGCTCAGTGCTCAGGGTGCTGGGTGCTCAGTACTCAGGGTGCTGGGTGCTCAGTACTCAGGGTGCTGGGTGCTCAGTTCTCAGGGTGCTGGGTGCTCAGTGCTCTGGGTGCTGGGTGCTCAGTGCTCGGGGTGCTCGGTGCTCAGTGCTCAAGGTGCTGGGTGCTCAGTGCTCAGGGTGCTGAGTGCTCAGTACTCAGGTTGCTGGGTGCTCAGTACTCAGTATGCTGGGTGCTCAGTGCTCGGGGTCCTGGGTGCTCAGTGCTCAGTACTCAGGGTGCTGGGTGCTCAGTGCTCGGGGTGCTTGATGCTCAGTACTCAGGGTGCTGGGTGCTCAGTGCTCAGGGTGCTGGGTGCTCAGTACTCAGGGTGCTGGGTGCTCAGTACTCAGTATGCTGGGTGCTCAGTGCTCGGGGTGCTCAGTACTCAGGGTGCTGTGTGTTCAGTGCTCAGGGTACTGGGTGCTCAGTACTCAGGGTGCTCAGTGCTTGGGGTTCTGGGTGCGCAGTACTCAGGGTGTTGGGTGCTCAGTACTCAGGGTGCTCAGTGCTTGGGGTGCTGGGTGCTCAGTACTCAGGGTGCTCAGTGCTTGGGGTGTTGGGTGCTCAGTACTCAGCGTGCTGGGTGCTCAGTGCTCAGGGTGCTGGGTGCTCAGTACTCAGGGTGCTGGGTGCTCATTACTCAGGGTGCTAGGTGCTCAGTGTTCGGGGTGCTGGGTGCTCAGTGCTCGGGGTGCTGGGTGCTCAGTACTCGGGGTGCTCGGTGCTCAGTACGTTGGGTGCTCACTAATCAGGGTGCTTGGTGCTCAGTGCTCAGGGTGCTGGGTGCTCAGTGCTCAGGGTGCTGGGTGCTCAGTGCTCAGGGTGCTGGGTGCTCAGTGCTCAGGTTGCTGGGTGCGCAGTGCTCAGGGTGCTGGGTGCTCAGTGCTCAGGGTGCTGGGTGCTCAGTGCTCAGGGTGCTGGGTGCTCAGTGCTCGGGGCGCTTGGTGCTCAGTGCTTGGGGTGCTCGGAGCTCAGTACTCAGTGTGCTGGGTGCTCAGTGCTCGGGGTGCTCGGTGCTCAGTACTCAGGGTGCTGGGTGCTCAGAGCTCGGGGTGCTCGGTGCTCAGTACGTTGGGTGCTCACTACTCAGGGTGCTGGGTGCTCAGTGCTCAGGGTGCTGGGTGCTGAGTGCTCAGGGTGCTGGGTGCTCAGTGCTCAGGGTGCTTGGTGCTCAATACTCAGGGTGCTGGGTGCGCAGTGCTCGGGGTGATGGGTGCTCAGTGCTCAGGGTGCTGGGTGCTCAGTGCTCAGGGTGCTGGGTGCTCAGTACTCGGGGTGCTGGGTGCTCAGTACTCAGGGTGCTGGGTGCTCAGTACTCAGGGTGCTGGGTGATCAGTACTCGGGTGCTGGGTGCTCAGTGCTCAGAGTGCTGGGTGCTCAGTGCTTGGGGTGCTGGGTGCTCAGTGCTCAGTACTCAGGGTGCTGGGTGCTCAGTGCTCTTGGTGCTGGGTGCACAGTACTCAGTACTCAGGGTGCTGGGTGCTCAGTGCTCAGGGTGCTGGGTGCTCAGTGCTCAGGGTGCTGGGTGCTCAGTGCTCAGGGTGCTGGGTGCTCAGTGCTCAGGGTGCTGGGTACTCAGTGCTCGGGGTGCTGGGTGCTCAGTACTCAGGGTGCTGGGTGCTCAGTACTCAGGGTGCTCAGTGCTCAGTACTCAGGGTGCTCAGTGCTCAGTACTCAGGGTGCTCAGTGCTCAGGGTGCTGGGTGCTCAGTGCTCGGGGTGCTGGGTGCTCAGTCCTCAGGGTGCTGGGTGCTCAGTGCTAAGGGTGCTCGGTGCTCAGTGCTCAGGGTGCTGGGTGCTCAGTACTCAGGGTGCTGGGTGCTCAGTGCTCAGGGTGCTGGGTGCTCAGTACTCAGGGTGCTGGGTGCTCAGTGCTCAGGGTGCTGGGTGCTCAGTGCTCAGGGTGCTCGGTGCTTAGTACTCAGGGTGCTGGGTGCTCAGTACTCAGGGTGCTGGGTGCTCAGTGCTCAGGGTGCTGGGTGCTCAGTGCTCAGGGTGCTGGGTGCTCAGTACTCAGGGTGCTGGGTGCTCAGTTCTCGGGGTGCTGGGTGCTCAGTACTCAGGGAGCTGGGTGCTCAGTACTCAGGGTGCTGGGTGCTCAGTACTCAGGTGCTGGGTGCTCAGTGCTCAGGGTGCTGGGTGCTCAGTGCTTGGGGTGCTGGGTGCTCAGTGCTCAGTACTCAGGGTGCTGGGGGCTCAGTGCTCGGGGTGCTGGGTGCTCAGTGCTCAGTACTCAGGGTGCTGGGTGCTCAGTGCTCAGGGTGCTGGGTGCTCAGTGCTCAGGGTGCTGGGTGCTCAGTGCTCAGGGTGCTGGGTGCTCAGTACTCAGGGTGCTCGGTGCTTAGTACTCAGGGTGCTGGGTGCTCAGTACTCCGGGTGCTGGGTGCTCAGTGCTCAGTACTCAGGGTGCTGGGTGCTCAGTACTCAGGGTGCTGGGTGCTCAGTGCTCGGGGTGCTGGGTGCTCAGTGCTCGGGGTGCTCGGTGCTCAGTACTCAGGGTGCTGGGTGCTCAGTGCTCGGGGTGCTCAGTACTCAGGGTGCTGGGTGCTCAGTGCTCAGGGTGCTGGGTGCTCAGTGCTTAGGGTATTGGGTGCTCAGTGCTCAGGGTGCTGGGTGCTCAGTACTCAGGGTGCTCGGTGCTTAGTACTCAGGGTGCTGGGTGCTCAGTACTCCGGGTGCTGGGTGCTCAGTGCTCAGTACTCAGGGTGCTGGGTGCTCAGTACTCAGGGTGCTGGGTGCTCAGTGCTCGGGGTGCTGGGTGCTCAGTGCTCGGGGTGCTCGGTGCTCAGTACTCAGGGTGCTGGGTGCTCAGTACTCAGGGTGCTCGGTGCTTAGTACTCAGGGTGCTGGGTGCTCAGTACTCCGGGTGCTGGGTGCTCAGTGCTTGGGGTGCTCAGTGCTCAGTGCTCAAGGTGCTGGGTGCTCAGTACTCAGGGTGATCATTGCTCAGGGTGCTGGGTGCTCAGTACTCAGGGTGCTGGGTGCTCAGTACTCAGGGTGCTCAGTGCTCAGTACTCAGGGTGCTCAGTGCTCAGTACTAAGGGTGCTCAGTGCTCAGGGTGCTGGGTGCTCAGTGTTCGGGGTGCTCGGTGCTCAGTACTCAGGGTGCTGTGTGCTCAGTGCTCATGGTGCTGGGTGTTCAGTGCTCAGGGTGCTGGTTGCTCAGTGCTCAGGGTGCTGGGTGCTCAGTACTCAGGGTTTTCGGTGCTCAGTACTCGGGGTGCTCAGTGCTCAGTACTCAGGGTGCTGGGTGCTCAGTGCTCAGGGTGCTGGGTGCTCAGTACTCAGGGTGCTGGGTGCTCGGTGCTCAGTACGCTGGGTGCTCAGTACTCAGGTTGCTGGGTACTCAGTACTCAGCGTGCTGGGTGCTCAGTACTCAGGGTGCTCGGTGCTCAGTACTCAGGGTGCTGGGTGCTCAGTGCTCAGGGTGCTGGGTGCTCAGTACTCAGGGTGCTGGGTGCTCAGTGCTCGGGGTGCTCGGTGCTCAGTAAGCTTGGTGCTCAGTACTCAGGGTGCTGGGTGCTCAGTACTCAGGGTGCTGTGTGCTCAGTACTCAGGGTGCTGGGTGCTTAGTACTCAGGGTGCTGGGTGCTTAGTACTCAGGGTGCTGGCTGCTCAGTGCTCAGGGTGCTCGATGCTCAGTGCTCGGGGTGTTGGGTGCTCAGTACTCAGGGTGGTCAGTGCTCAGTGCTCTGGGTGCTGGGTGCTCTGTGCTCGGGGTGCTGGGTGCTCATTCCTCAGGGTGCTGGGTGCTCAGTACGTTGGGTGCTCACTACTCAGGGTGCTGGGTGCACAGTGCTCAGTGTGCTGGGTGCTGAGTGCTCAGGGTGCTGGGTGCTCAGTGCTCAGGGTGCTGGGTGCTCAGTACTCAGGGAGCTGGGTGCGCAGTGCTCGGGGTGCTGGGTGCTCAGTGCTCAGGGTGCTGGGTGCTCAGTGCTCAGGGTGCTGGGTGCTCAGTACTCGGGGTGCTGGGTGCTCAGTACTCAGGGTGCTGGGTGCTCAGTACTCAGGGTGCTGGGTGATCAGTACTCGGGTGCTGGGTGCTCAGTGCTCAGAGTGCTGGGTGCTCAGTGCTTGGGGTGCTGGGTGCTCAGTGCTCAGTACTCAGGGTGCTGGGTGCTCAGTGCTCTTGGTGCTGGGTGCACAGTGCTCAGTACTCAGGGTGCTGGGTGCTCAGTGTTCAGGGTGCTGGGTGCTCAGTGCTCAGGGTGCTGGGTGCTCAGTGCTCAGGGTGCTGGGTGCTCAGTGCTCAGGTTGCTGGGTACTCAGTGCTCGGGGTGCTGGGTGCTCAGTACTCAGGGTGCTGGGTGCTCAGTACTCAGGGTGCTCAGTGCTCAGTACTCAGGGTGCTCAGTGCTCAGTACTCAGTGTGCTCAGTGCTCAGGGTGCTGGGTGCTCAGTGCTCGGGGTGCTGGGTGCTCAGTCCTCAGGGTGCTGGGTGCTCAGTGCTCAGGGTGTTCGGTGCTCAGTGCTCAGGGTGCTGGGTGCTCAGTACTCAGGGTGCTGGGTGCTCAGTGCTCGAGGTGCTGGGTGCTCAGTACTCAGGGTGCTGTGTGCTCAGTGCTCAGGGTGCTGGGTGCTCAGTGCTCAGGGTGCTCGGTGCTTAGTACTCAGGGTGCTGGGTGCTCAGTACTCAGGGTGCTGGGTGCTCAGTGCTCAGGGTGCTGGGTGCTCAGTGCTCAGGGTGCTGGGTGCTCAGTACTCAGGGTGCTGGGTGCTCAGTTCTCGGGGTGCTGGGTGCTCAGTACTCAGGGAGCTGGGTGCTCAGTACTCAGGGTGCTGGGTGCTCAGTACTCGGGTGCTGGGTGCTCAGTGCTCAGGGTGCTGGGTGCTCAGTGCTTGGGGTGCTGGGTGCTCAGGGCTCAGTACTCAGGGTGCTGGGGGCTCAGTGCTCAGGGTGCTGGGTGCTCAGTGCTCAGTACTCAGGGTGCTGGGTGCTCAGTGCTCAGGGTGCTGGGTGCTCAGTGCTCAGGGTGCTGGGTGCTCAGTGCTCAGGGTGCTGGGTGCTCAGTGCTCAGGGTGCTGGGTACTCAGTGCTCGGGGTGCTGGGTGCTCAGTACTCAGGGTGCTGGGTGCTCAGTACTCAGGGTGCTCAGTGCTCAGTACTCAGGGTGCTCAGTGCTCAGTACTCAGGGTGCTCAGTGCTCAGGGTGCTGGGTGCTCAGTGCTCGGGGTGCTGGGTGCTCAGTCCTCAGGGTGCTGGGTGCTCAGTGCTAAGGGTGCTCGGTGCTCAGTGCTCAGGGTGCTGGGTGCTCAGTACTCAGGGTGCTGGGTGCTCAGTGCTCAGGGTGCTGGGTGCTCAGTACTCAGGGTGCTGGGTGCTCAGTGCTCAGGGTGCTGGGTGCTCAGTGCTCAGGGTGCTCGGTGCTTAGTACTCAGGGTGCTGGGTGCTCAGTACTCAGGGTGCTGGGTGCTCAGTGCTCAGGGTGCTGGGTGCTCAGTGCTCAGGGTGCTGGGTGCTCAGTACTCAGGGTGCTGGGTGCTCAGTTCTCGGGGTGCTGGGTGCTCAGTACTCAGGGAGCTGGGTGCTCAGTACTCAGGGTGCTGGGTGCTCAGTACTCGGGTGCTGGGTGCTCAGTGCTCAGGGTGCTGGGTGCTCAGTGCTTGGGGTGCTGGGTGCTCAGTGCTCAGTACTCAGGGTGCTGGGGGCTCAGTGCTCGGGGTGCTGGGTGCTCAGTGCTCAGTACTCAGGGTGCTGGGTGCTCAGTGCTCAGGGTGCTGGGTGCTCAGTGCTCAGGGTGCTGGGTGCTCAGTGCTCAGGGTGCTGGGTGCTCAGTACTCAGGGTGCTCGGTGCTTAGTACTCAGGGTGCTGGGTGCTCAGTACTCCGGGTGCTGGGTGCTCAGTGCTCAGTACTCAGGGTGCTGGGTGCTCAGTACTCAGGGTGCTGGGTGCTCAGTGCTCGGGGTGCTGGGTGCTCAGTGCTCGGGGTGCTCGGTGCTCAGTACTCAGGGTGCTGGGTGCTCAGTGCTCGGGGTGCTCAGTACTCAGGGTGCTGGGTGCTCAGTGCTCAGGGTGCTGGGTGCTCAGTGCTTAGGGTATTGGGTGCTCAGTGCTCAGGGTGCTGGGTGCTCAGTACTCAGGGTGCTCGGTGCTTAGTACTCAGGGTGCTGGGTGCTCAGTACTCCGGGTGCTGGGTGCTCAGTGCTCAGTACTCAGGGTGCTGGGTGCTCAGTACTCAGGGTGCTGGGTGCTCAGTGCTCGGGGTGCTGGGTGCTCAGTGCTCGGGGTGCTCGGTGCTCAGTACTCAGGGTGCTGGGTGCTCAGTACTCAGGGTGCTCGGTGCTTAGTACTCAGGGTGCTGGGTGCTCAGTACTCCGGGTGCTGGGTGCTCAGTGCTCGGGGTGCTCAGTGCTCAGTGCTCAAGGTGCTGGGTGCTCAGTACTCAGGGTGATCATTGCTCAGGGTGCTGGGTGCTCAGTACTCAGGGTGCTGGGTGCTCAGTACTCAGGGTGCTCAGTGCTCAGTACTCAGGGTGCTCAGTGCTCAGTACTAAGAGTGCTCAGTGCTCAGGGTGCTGGGTGCTCAGTGTTCGGGGTGCTCGGTGCTCAGTACTCAGGGTGCTGTGTGCTCAGTGCTCATGGTGCTGGGTGTTCAGTGCTCAGGGTGCTGGTTGCTCAGTGCTCAGGGTGCTGGGTGCTCAGTACTCAGGGTTTTCGGTGCTCAGTACTCGGGGTGCTCAGTGCTCAGTACTCAGGGTGCTGGGTGCTCAGTGCTCAGGGTGCTGGGTGCTCAGTACTCAGGGTGCTGGGTGCTCGGTGCTCAGTACGCTGGGTGCTCAGTACTCAGGTTGCTGGGTACTCAGTACTCAGGGTGCTGGGTGCTCAGTACTCAGGGTGCTCGGTGCTCAGTACTCAGGGTGCTGGGTGCTCAGTGCTCAGGGTGCTGGGTGCTCAGTACTCAGGGTGCTGGGTGCTCAGTGCTCGGGGTGCTCGGTGCTCAGTAAGCTTGGTGCTCAGTACTCAGGGTGCTGGGTGCTCAGTACTCAGGGTGCTGTGTGCTCAGTACTCAGGGTGCTGGGTGCTTAGTACTCAGGGTGCTGGGTGCTTAGTACTCAGGGTGCTGGCTGCTCAGTGCTCAGGGTGCTCGATGCTCAGTGCTCGGGGTGTTGGGTGCTCAGTACTCAGGGTGGTCAGTGCTCAGTGCTCTGGGTGCTGGGTGCTCTGTGCTCGGGGTGCTGGGTGCTCATTCCTCAGGGTGCTGGGTGCTCAGTACGTTGGGTGCTCACTACTCAGGGTGCTGGGTGCACAGTGCTCAGTGTGCTGGGTGCTGAGTGCTCAGGGTGCTGGGTGCTCAGTGCTCAGGGTGCTGGGTGCTCAGTACTCAGGGAGCTGGGTGCGCAGTGCTCGGGGTGCTGGGTGCTCAGTGCTCAGGGTGCTGGGTGCTCAGTGCTCAGGGTGCTGGGTGCTCAGTACTCGGGGTGCTGGGTGCTCAGTACTCAGGGTGCTGGGTGCTCAGTACTCAGGGTGCTGGGTGATCAGTACTCGGGTGCTGGGTGCTCAGTGCTCAGAGTGCTGGGTGCTCAGTGCTTGGGGTGCTGGGTGCTCAGTGCTCAGTACTCAGGGTGCTGGGTGCTCAGTGCTCTTGGTGCTGGGTGCACAGTGCTCAGTACTCAGGGTGCTGGGTGCTCAGTGTTCAGGGTGCTGGGTGCTCAGTGCTCAGGGTGCTGGGTGCTCAGTGCTCAGGGTGCTGGGTGCTCAGTGCTCAGGTTGCTGGGTACTCAGTGCTCGGGGTGCTGGGTGCTCAGTACTCAGGGTGCTGGGTGCTCAGTACTCAGGGTGCTCAGTGCTCAGTACTCAGGGTGCTCAGTGCTCAGTACTCAGTGTGCTCAGTGCTCAGGGTGCTGGGTGCTCAGTGCTCGGGGTGCTGGGTGCTCAGTCCTCAGGGTGCTGGGTGCTCAGTGCTCAGGGTGTTCGGTGCTCAGTGCTCAGGGTGCTGGGTGCTCAGTACTCAGGGTGCTGGGTGCTCAGTGCTCGAGGTGCTGGGTGCTCAGTACTCAGGGTGCTGGGTGCTCAGTGCTCAGGGTGCTGGGTGCTCAGTGCTCAGGGTGCTCGGTGCTTAGTACTCAGGGTGCTGGGTGCTCAGTACTCAGGGTGCTGGGTGCTCAGTGCTCAGGGTGCTGGGTGCTCAGTGCTCAGGGTGCTGGGTGCTCAGTACTCAGGGTGCTGGGTGCTCAGTTCTCGGGGTGCTGGGTGCTCAGTACTCAGGGAGCTGGGTGCTCAGTACTCAGGGTGCTGGGTGCTCAGTACTTGGGTGCTGGGTGCTCAGTGCTCAGGGTGCTGGGTGCTCAGTGCTTGGGGTGCTGGGTGCTCAGGGCTCAGTACTCAGGGTGCTGGGGGCTCAGTGCTCAGGGTGCTGGGTGCTCAGTGCTCAGTACTCAGGGTGCTGGGTGCTCAGTGCTCAGGGTGCTGGGTGCTCAGTGCTCAGGGTGCTGGGTGCTCAGTGCTCAGGGTGCTGGGTGCTCAGTACTCAGGGTGCTCGGTGCTTAGTACTCAGGGTGCTGGGTGCTCAGTACTCCGGGTGCTGGGTGCTCAGTGCTCAGTACTCAGGGTGCTGGGTGCTCAGTACTCAGGGTGCTGGGTGCTCAGTGCTCAGGGTGCTGGGTGCTCAGTGCTCGGGGTGCTCGGTGCTCAGTACTCAGGGTGCTGGGTGCTCAGTGCTCAGGGTGCTCAGTACTCAGGGTGCTGTGTGTTCAGTACTCAGGGTGCTGGGTGCTCAGTACTCAGGGTGCTCGGTGCTTAGTACTCAGGGTGCTGGGTGCTCAGTACTCCGGGTGCTGGGTGCTCAGTGCTCGGGGTGCTCAGTGCTCAGTGCTCAAGGTGCTGGGTGCTCAGTACTCAGGGTGATCATTGCTCAGGGTGCTGGGTGCTCAGTACTCAGGGTGCTGGGTGCTCAGTACTCAGGGTGCTCAGTGCTCAGTACTCAGGGTGCTGGGTGCTCAGTGTTCAGGGTGCTCGGTGCTCAGTACTCAGGGTGCTGGGTGCTCAGTGCTCATGGTGCTGGGTGCTCAGTGCTCAGGGTGCTGGTTGCTCAGTGCTCAGGGTGCTGGGTGCTCAGTACTCAGGGTTTTCGGTGCTCAGTACTCCGGGTGCTCAGTGCCCAGTACTCAGGGTGCTGGGTGCTCAGTGCTCAGGGTGCTGGGTGCTCAGTACTCAGGGTGCTGGGTGCTCGGTGCTCAGTACGCTGGGTGCTCAGTACTCAGGTTGCTGGGTACTCAGTACTCAGGGTGCTGGGTGCTCAGTACTCAGGGTGCTCGGTGCTCAGTACTCAGGGTGCTGGGTGCTCAGTGCTCAGGGTGCTGGGTGCTCAGTACTCAGGGTGCTGTGTGCTCAGTACTCAGGGTGCTGGGTGCTTAGTACTCAGGGTGCTGGGTGCTTAGTACTCAGGGTGCTGGCTGCTCAGTGCTCAGGGTGCTCGGTGCTCAGTGCTCGGGGTGCTGGGTGCTCAGTACTCAGGGTGCTCAGTGCTCAGTGCTCTGGGTGCTGGGGGCTCTGTGCTCGGGGTGCTGGGTGCTCAGTGCTCAGGGTGCTGGGTGCTCAGTTCTCAGGGTGCTCAGTGCTCAGTGCTCGGGGTGCTGGGTGCTCTGTGCTCGGGGTGCTGGGTGCTCAGTGCTCAGGGTGCTGGGTGCTCAGTGCTCAGGGTTCTGGGTGCTCAGTGCTCGGGGCGCTGGGTACTCAGTGCTCGGGGTGCTCAGAGCTCAGTACTCAGTGTGCTGGGTGCTCAGTGCTCGGGGTGCTCGGTGCTCAGTACTCAGGGTGCTGGGTGCTCAGTGCTTGGGGTGCTCGGTGCTCAGTACGTTGGGTGCTCACTACTCAGGGTGCTGGGTGCTCAGTGCTCAGGGTGCTGGGTACTGAGTGCTCAGGGTGCTGGGTGCTCAGTACTCAGGGTGCTCGGTGCTTAGTACTCAGGGTGCTGGGTGCTCAGTACTCCGGGTGCTGGGTGCTCAGTGCTCGGGGTGCTCAGTGCTCAGTGCTCAAGGTTCTGGGTGCTCAGTACTCAGGGTGATCATTGCTCAGGGTGCTGGGTGCTCAGTACTCAGGGTGCTGGGTGCTCAGTACTCAGGGTGCTCAGTGCTCAGTACTCAGGGTGCTCAGTGCTCAGTACTAAGGGTGCTCAGTGCTCAGGGTGCTGGGTGCTCAGTGTTCGGGGTGCTCGGTGCTCAGTACTCAGGGTGCTGTGTGCTCAGTGCTCATGGTGCTGGGTGTTCAGTGCTCAGGGTGCTGGTTGCTCAGTGCTCAGGGTGCTGGGTGCTCAGTACTCAGGGTTTTCGGTGCTCAGTACTCGGGGAGCTCAGTGCTCAGTACTCAGGGTGCTGGGTGCTCAGTGCTCAGGGTGCTGGGTGCTCAGTACTCAGGGTGCTGGGTGCTCGGTGCTCAGTACGCTGGGTGCTCAGTACTCAGGTTGCTGGGTACTCAGTACTCAGGGTGCTGGGTGCTCAGTACTCAGGGTGCTCGGTGCTCAGTACTCAGGGTGCTGGGTGCTCAGTGCTCAGGGTGCTGGGTGCTCAGTACTCAGGGTGCTGGGTGCTCAGTGTTCGAGGTGCTCGGTGCTCAGTACGCTTGGTGCTCAGTACTCAGGGTGCTGGGTGCTCAGTACTCAGGGTGCTGTGTGCTCAGTACTCAGGGTGCTGGGTGCTTAGAACTCAGGGTGCTGGGTGCTTAGTACTCAGGGTGCTGGCTGCTCAGTGCTCAGGGTGCTCGGTGCTCAGTGCTCGGGGTGCTGGGTGCTCAGTACTCAGGGTGGTCAGTGCTCAGTGCTCTGGGTGCTGGGTGCTCTGTGCTCGGGGTGCTGGGTGCTCATTCCTCAGGGTGCTGGATGCTCAGTACTCAGGGTGCTCAGTGCTCAGTGCTCGGGGTGCTGGGTGCTCAGTGCTCGGGGTGCTGGGTGCTCAGTGCTCAGGGTGCTGGGTGCTCAGTGCTCAGGATTCTGGGTGCTCAGTGCTCGGGGCGCTGGGTACTCAGTGCTCGGGGTGCTCGGAGCTCAGTACTCAGTGTGCTGGGTGCTCAGTGCTCGGGGTGCTCGGTGCTCAGTACTCAGGGTGCTGGGTGCTCAGTGCTCGGGGTGCTCGGTGCTCAGTACGTTGGGTGCTCACTACTCAGGGTGCTGGGTGCTCAGTGCTCAGGGTGCTGGGTGCTGAGTGCTCAGGGTGCTGGGTGCTCAGTGCTCAGGGTGCTGGGTGCTCAGTACTCAGGGTGCTGGGTGCGCAGTGCTCGGGGTGCTGGGTGCTCAGTGCTCAGGGTGCTGGGTGCTCAGTGCTCAGGGTGCTGGGTGCTCAGTACTCGGGGTGCTGGGTGCTCAGTACTCAGGGTGCTGGGTGCTCAGTACTCAGGGTGCTGGGTGATCAGTACTCGGGTGCTGGGTGCTCAGTGCTCAGAGTGCTGAGTGCTCAGTGCTTGGGGTGCTGGGTGCTCAGTGCTCAGTACTCAGGGTTCTGGGTGCTCAGTGCTCTTGGTGCTGGGTGCACAGTGCTCAGTACTCAGGGTGCTGGGTGCTCAGTGCTCAGGGTGCTGGGTGCTCAGTGCTCAGGGTGCTGGGTGCTCAGTGCTCAGGGTGCTGGGTGCTCAGTGCTCAGGGTGCTGGGTACTCAGTGCTCGGGGTGCTGGGTGCTCAGTACTCAGGGTGCTGGGTGCTGAGTACTCAGGGTGCTCAGTGCTCAGTACTCAGGGTGCTCGGTGCTCAGTACTCAGTGTGCTCAGTGCTCAGGGTGCTGGGTGCTCAGTGCTCGGGGTGCTGGGTGCTCAGTCCTCAGGGTGCTGGGTGCTCAGTGCTCAGGGTGCTCGGTGCTCAGTGCTCAGGGTGCTGGGTGCTCAGTACTCAGGGTGCTGGGTGCTCAGTGCTCGGGGTGCTGGGTGCTCAGTACTCAGGGTGCTGGGTGCTCAGTGCTCAGGGTGCTGGGTGCTCAGTGCTCAGGGTGCTCGGTGCTTAGTACTCAGGGTGCTGGGTGCTCAGTGCTCAGGGTGCTGGGTGCTCAGTGCTCAGGGTGCTGGGTGCTCAGTACTCAGGGTGCTGGGTGCTCAGTTCTCGGGGTGCTGGGTGCTCAGTACTCAGGGAGCTGGGTGCTCAGTACTCAGGGTGCTGGGTGCTCAGTACTCGGGTGCTGGGTGCTCAGTGCTCAGGGTGCTGGGTGCTCAGTGCTTGGGGTGCTGGGTGCTCAGGGCTCAGTACTCAGGGTGCTGGGGGCTCAGTGCTCAGGGTGCTGGGTGCTCAGTGCTCAGTACTCAGGGTGCTGGTTGCTCAGTGCTCAGGGTGCTGGGTGCTCAGTGCTCAGGGTGCTGGGTGCTCAGTGCTCAGGGTGCTGGGTGCTCAGTACTCAGGGTGCTCGGTGCTTAGTACTCAGGGTGCTGGGTGCTCAGTACTCCGGGTGCTGGGTGCTCAGTGCTCAGTACTCAGGGTGCTGGGTGCTCAGTACTCAGGGTGCTGGGTGCTCAGTGCTCGGGGTGCTGGGTGCTCAGTGCTCGGGGTGCTCGGTGCTCAGTACTCAGGGTGCTGGGTGCTCAGTGCTCAGGGTGCTCAGTACTCAGGGTGCTGTGTGTTCAGTACTCATGGTGCTGGGTGCTCAGTACTCAGGGTGCTCGGTGCTTAGTACTCAGGGTGCTGGGTGCTCAGTACTCCGGGTGCTGGGTGCTCAGTGCTCGGGGTGCTCAGTGCTCATTGCTCAAGGTGCTGGGTGCTCAGTACTCAGGGTGATCATTGCTCAGGGTGCTGGGTGCTCAGTACTCAGGGTGCTGGGTGCTCAGTACTCAGGGTGCTCAGTGCTCAGTACTCAGGGTGCTGGGTGCTCAGTGTTCAGGGTGCTCGGTGCTCAGTACTCAGGGTGATGGGTGCTCAGTGCTCATGGTGCTGGGTGCTCAGTGCTCAGGGTGCTGGTTGCTCAGTGCTCAGGGTGCTGGGTGCTCAGTACTCAGGGTTTTCGGTGCTCAGTACTCCGGGTGCTCAGTGCCCAGTACTCAGGGTGCTGGGTGCTCAGTGCTCAGGGTGCTGGGTGCTCAGTACTCAGGGTGCTGGGTGCTCGGTGCTCAGTACGCTGGGTGCTCAGTACTCAGGTTGCTGGGTACTCAGTACTCAGGGTGCTGGGTGCTCAGTACTCAGGGTGCTCGGTGCTCAGTACTCAGGGTGCTGGGTGCTCAGTGCTCAGGGTGCTGGGTGCTCAGTACTCAGGGTGCTGTGTGCTCAGTACTCAGGGTGCTGGGTGCTTAGTACTCAGGGTGCTGGGTGCTTAGTACTCAGGGTGCTGGCTGCTCAGTGCTCAGGGTGCTCGGTGCTCAGTGCTCGGGGTGCTGGGTGCTCAGTACTCAGGGTGCTCAGTGCTCAGTGCTCTGGGTGCTGGGTGCTCTGTGCTCGGGGTGCTGGGTGCTCAGTGCTCAGGGTGCTGGGTGCTCAGTTCTCAGGGTGCTCAGTGCTCAGTGCTCGGGGTGCTGGGTGCTCTGTGCTCGTGGTGCTGGGTGCTCAGTGCTCAGGGTGCTGGGTGCTCAGTGCTCAGGGTTCTGGGTGCTCAGTGCTCGGGGCGCTCCGTACTCAGTGCTCGGGGTGCTCGGAGCTCAGTACTCAGTGTGCTGGGTGCTCAGTGCTCGGGGTGCTCGGTGCTCAGTACTCAGGGTGCTGGGTGCTCAGTGCTTGGGGTGCTCGGTGCTCAGTACGTTGGGTGCTCACTACTCAGGGTGCTGGGTGCTCAGTGCTCAGGGTGCTGGGTACTGAGTGCTCAGGGTGCTGGGTACTGAGTGCTCAGGGTGCTGGGTGCTCAGTGCTCAGGGTGCTGGGTGCTCAGTACTCAGGGTGCTGGGTGCTCAGTACTCGGGGTGCTGGGTGCTCAGTACTCAGGGTGCTGGGTGCTCAGTACTCAGGGTGCTGGGTGATCAGTACTCGGGTGCTGGGTGCTCAGTGCTCAGAGTGCTGGGTGCTCAGTGCTTGGGGTGCTGGGTGCTCAGCGCTCTTGGTGCTGGGTGCACAGTGCTCAGTACTCAGGGTGCTGGGTGCTCAGTGCTCAGGGTGCTGGGTGCTCAGTGCTCAGGGTGCTGGGTGCTCAGTGCTCAGGGTGCTGGGTGCTCAGTGCTCAGGGTGCTGGGTACTCAGTGCTCGGGGTGCTGGGTGCTCAGTACTCAGGGTGCTGGGTGCTCAGTACTCAGGGTGCTCAGTGCTCAGTACTCAGGATGCTCGGTGCTCAGTACTCAGTGTGCTCAGTGCTCAGGGTGCTGGGTGCTCAGTGCTCGGGGTGCTGGGTGCTCAGTCCTCAGGGTGCTGGGTGCTCAGTGCTCAGGGTGCTCGGTGCTCAGTGCTCAGGGTGCTGGGTGCTCAGTACTCAGGGTGCTGGGTGCTCAGTGCTCAGGGTGCTGGGTGCTCAGTACTCAGGGTGCTGTGTGCTCAGTACTCAGGGTGCTGGGTGCTTAGTACTCAGGGTGCTGGGTGCTTAGTACTCAGGGTGCTGGCTGCTCAGTGCTCAGGGTGCTCGGTGCTCAGTGCTCGGGGTGCTGGGTGCTCAGTACTCAGGGTGCTCAGTGCTCTGGGTGCTGGGTGCTCTGTGCTCGGGGTGCTGGGTGCTCAGTGCTCAGGGTGCTGGGTGCTCAGTTCTCAGGGTGCTCAGTGCTCAGTGCTCGGGGTGCTGGGTGCTCTGTGCTCGGGGTGCTGGGTGCTCAGTGCTCAGGGTGCTGGGTGCTCAGTGCTCAGGGTTCTGGGTGCTCAGTGCTCGGAGCGCTGGGTACTCACTGCTCGGGGTGCTCGGAGCTCAGTACTCAGTGTGCTGGGTGCTCAGTGCTCGGGGTGCTCGGTGCTCAGTACTCAGGGTACTGGGTGCTCAGTGCTTGGGGTGCTCGGTGCTCAGTACGTTGGGTGCTCACTACTCAGGGTGCTGGGTGCTCAGTGCTCAGGGTGCTGGGTACTGAGTGCTCAGGGTGCTGGGTGCTCAGTGCTCAGGGTGCTGGGTGCTCAGTGCTCGGGCTGCTGGGTGCTCAGTGCTCAGTACTCAGGGTGCTGGGTGCTCAGTGCTCAGGGTGCTGGGTGCTCAGTGCTCAGAGTGCTGGGTGCTCAGTGCTCTTGGTGCTGGGTGCACAGTGCTCAGTACTCAGGGTGCTGGGTGCTCAGTGCTCAGGGTGCTAGGTGCTCAGTGCTCAGCGTGCTGGGTGCTGAGTGCTCAGGGTGCTGGGTGCTCAGTGCTCAGGTTGCTGGGTACTCAGTGCTCGGGGTGCTGGGTGCTCAGTACTCAGGGTGCTGGGTGCTCAGTACTCAGGGTGCTCAGTGCTCAGTACTCAGGGTGCTGGGTGCTCAGTGCTCAGGGTGCTCGGTGCTTAGTACTCAGGGTGCTGGGTGCTCAGTACTCAGGGTGCTGGGTGCTCAGTGCTCAGGGTGCTGGGTGCTCAGTGCTCAGGGTGCTGGGTGCTCAGTACTCAGGGTGCTGGGTGCTCAGTTCTAGGGGTGCTGGGTGCTCAATACTCAGGGAGCTGGGTGCTCAGTACTCAGGGTGCTGGGTGCTCAGTACTCGGGTGCTGGGTGCTCAGTGCTCAGGGTGCTGGGTGCTCAGTGCTCGGGGTGCTGGGTGCTCAGTGCTCAGTACTCAGGGTGCTGGGTGCTCAGTGCTCGGGGTGCTGGGTGGTCAGTGCTCAGTACTCAGGGTGCTGGGTGCTCAGTGCTCGGGGTGCTTGATGCTCAGTACTCAGGGTGCTGGGTGCTCAGTGCCCAGTACACAGGGTGCTGGGTGCTCAGTGCTCGGGGTGCTGGGTGCTCAGTGCTCAGTACTCAGGGTGCTGGGTGCTCAGTGCTCGGGGTGCTTGATGCTCAGTACTCAGGGTGCTGGGTGCTCAGTGCTCAGGGTGCTGGGTGCTCAGTACTCAGGGTGCTGGGTGCTCAGTACTCAGTATGCTGGGTGCTCAGTGCTCGGGGTGCTCAGTACTCAGGGTGCTGGGTGCTCAGTACTCAGGGTGCTGGGTGCTCAGTGCCCAGTACACAGGGTGCTGGGTGCTCAGTGCTCGGGGTGCTGGGTGCTCAGTGCTCAGTACTCAGGGTGCTGGGTGCTCAGTGCTCGGGGTGCTTGATGCTCAGTACTCAGGGTGCTGGGTGCTCAGTGCTCAGGGTGCTGGGTGCTCAGTGCTCGGGGTGCTTGATGCTCAGTACTCAGGGTGCTGGGTGCTCAGTGCTCAGGGTGCTGGGTGCTCAGTACTCAGGGTGCTGGGTGCTCAGTACTCAGTATGCTGGGTGCTCAGTGCTCGGGGTGCTCAGTACTCAGGGTGCTGTGTGTTCAGTGCTCAGGGTACTGGGTGCTCAGTACTCAGGGTGCTCAGTGCTTGGGGTGCTGGGTGCGCATTACTCAGGGTGTTGGGTGCTCAGTACTCAGGGTGCTCAGTGCTTGGGGTGCTGGGTGCTCAGTACTCAGGGTGCTCAGTGCTTGGGGTTTTGGGTGCTCAGTACTCAGGGTGCTGGGTGCTCAGTGCTCAGGGTGCTGGGTGCTCAGTACTCAGGGTGCTGGGTGCTCATTACTCAGGGTGCTAGGTGCTCAGTGTTCGGGGTGCTGGGTGCTCAGTGCTCGGGGTGCTGGGTGCTCAGTGCTCAGGGTGCTGGGTGCTCAGTGCTCAGGTTTCTGGGTGCTCAGTGCTCGGGGCGCTGGGTGCTCAGTGCTCGGGGTGCTCGGAGCTCAGTACTCAGGGTGCTGGGTGCTCAGTGCTTGGGGTGCTCGGTGCTGAGTACTCAGGGTGCTGGGTGCTCAGTGCTCGGGGTGCTCGGTGCTCAGTACGTTGGGTGCTCACTACTCAGGGTGCTGGGTGCTCAGTGCTCAGGGTGCTGGGTGCTGAGTGCTCAGGGTGCTGGGTGCTCAGTGCTCAGGGTGCTGGGTGCTCAGTACTCAGGGTGCTGGGTGCGCAGTGCTCGGGGTGATGGGTGCTCAGTGCTCAGGGTGCTGGGTGCTCAGTGCTGAGGGTGCTGGGTGCTCAGTACTCGGGGTGCTGGGTGCTCAGTACTCAGGGTGCTGGGTGCTCAGTACTCAGGGTGCTGGGTGATCAGTACTCGGGTGCTGGGTGCTCAGTGCTCAGAGTGCTGGGTGCTCAGTGCTTGGGGTTCTGGGTGCTCAGTGCTCAGTACTCAGGGTGCTGGGTGCTCAGTGCTCTTGGTGCTGGGTGCACAGTGCTCAGTACTCAGCGTGCTGGGTGCTCAGTGCTCAGGGTGCTGGGTGCTCAGTGCTCAGGGTGCTGGGTGCTCAGTGCTCAGGGTGCTGGGTGCTCAGTGCTCAGGGTGCTGGGTACTCAGTGCTCGGGGTGCTGGGTGCTCAGTACTCAGGGTGCTGGGTGCTCAGTACTCAGGGTGCTCAGTGCTCAGTACTCAGGGTGCTCAGTGCTCAGTACACAGGGTGATCAGTGCTCAGGGTGCTGGGTGCTCAGTGCTCGGGGTGCTGGGTGCTCAGTCCTCAGGGTGCTGGGTGCTCAGTGCTCGGGGTGCTGGGTGCTCAGTCCTCAGGGTGCTGGGTGCTCAGTGCTCAGGGTGCTCAGTGCTCAGTACTCAGGGTGCTCAGTGCTCAGTACACAGGGTGATCAGTGCTCAGGGTGCTGGGTGCTCAGTGCTCGGTGTGCTGGGTGCTCAGTACTCAGGGTGCTGGGTGCTCAGTGCTCAGGGTGCTCGGTGCTTAGTACTCAGGGTGCTGGGTGCTCAGTACACAGGGTGCTGGGTGCTCAGTGCTCAGGGTGCTGGGTGCTCAGTGCTCAGGGTGCTGGGTGCTCAGTACTCATGGTGCTGGGTGCTCAGTTCTCGGGGTGCTGGGTGCTCAGTACTCAGGGAGCTGGGTGCTCAGTACTCAGGGTGCTGGGTGCTCAGTACTCGGGTGCTGGGTGCTCAGTGCTCAGGGTGCTGGGTGCTCAGTGCTTGGGGTGCTGGGTGCTCAGTGCTCAGTACTCAGGGTGCTGGGGGCTCAGTGCTCGGGGTGCTGGGTGCTCAGTGCTCAGTACTCAGGGTGCTGGGTGCTCAGTGCTCAGGGTGCTGGGTGCTCAGTGCTCAGGGTGCTGGGTGCTCAGTACTCCGGGTGCTCGGTGCTTAGTACTCAGGGTGCTGGGTGCTCAGTACTCCGGGTGCTGGGTGCTCAGTGCTCGGCGTGCTCAGTGCTCAGTGCTCAAGTTGCTGGGTGCTCAGTACTCAGGGTGATCATTGCTCAGGGTGCTGGGTGCTCAGTACTCAGGGTGCTGGGTGCTCAGTACTCAGGGTGCTCAGTGCTCAGTACTCAGGGTGCTCAGTGCTCAGTACTAAGGGTGCTCAGTGCTCAGGGTGCTGGGTGCTCAGTGTTCGCGGTGCTCGGTGCTCAGTACTCAGGGTGCTGGGTGCTCAGTGCTCATGGTGCTGGGTGCTCAGTGCTCAGGGTGCTGGTTGCTCAGTGCTCAGGGTGCTGGGTGCTCAGTACTCAGGGTTTCCGGTGCTCAGTACTCGGGGTGCTCAGTGCTCAGTACTCAGGGTGCTGGGTGCTCAGTGCTCAGGGTGCTGGGTGCTCAGTACTCAGGGTGCTGGGTACTCGGTGCTCAGTACGCTGGGTGCTCAGTACTCAGGTTGCTGGGTACTCAGTACTCAGGGTGCTGGGTGCTCAGTACTCAGGGTGCTCGGTGCTCAGAACTCAGGGTGCTGGGTGCTCAGTGCTCAGGGTGCTGGGTGCTCAGTACTCAGGGTGCTGGGTGCTCAGTGCTCGGGGTGTTCGGTGCTCAGTACGCTGGGTGCTCAGTACTCAGGGTGCTGGGTGCTCAGTACTCAGGGTGCTGTTTGCTCAGTACTCAGGGTGCTGGGTGCTTAGTACTCAGGGTGCTGGGTGCTTAGTACTCAGGGTGCTGGCTGCTCAGTGCTCAGGGTGCTCGGTGCTCAGTGCTCGGGGTGCTGGGTGCTCAGTACTCAGGGTGCTCAGTGCTCAGTGCTCTGGGTGCTGGGTGCTCTGTGCTCGGGGTGCTGGGGGCTCATTGCTCAGGGTGCTGGGTGCTCAGTACTCAGGGTGCTCAGTGCTCAGTGCTCGGGGTGCTGGGTGCTCAGTGTTCGGGGTGTTGGGTGCTCAGTGCTCAGGGTGCTGGGTGCACAGTGCTCAGGGTTCTGGGTGCTCAGTGCTCGGGGCGCTGGGTACTCAGTGCTCGGGGTGCTCGGAGCTCAGTACTCAGTGTGCTGGGTGCTCAGTGCTCGGGGTGCTCTGTGCTCAGTACTCAGGGTGCTGGGTGCTCAGTGCTCGGGGTGCTCGGTGCTCAGTACGTTGGGTGCTCACTACTCAGGGTGCTGGGTGCTCAGTGCTCAGGGTGCTGGGTGCTGAGTGCTCAGGGTGCTGGGTGCTCAGTGCTCAGGGTGCTGGGTGCTCAGTACTCAGGGTGCTGGGTGCGCAGTGCTCGGGGTGCTGGGTGCTCAGTGCTCAGGGTGCTGGGTGCTCAGTGCTCAGGGTGCTGGGTGCTCAGTACTCGGGGTGCTGGGTGCTCAGTACTCAGGGTGCTGGGTGCTCAGTACTCAGGGTGCTGGGTGATCAGTACTCGGGTGCTGGGTGCTCAGTGCTCAGAGTGCTGGGTGCTCAGTGCTCGGGGTGCTGGGTGCTCAGTGCTCAGTACTCAGGGTGCTGGGTGCTCAGTGCTCTTGGTGCTGGGTGCACAGTGCTCAGTACTCAGGGTGCTGGGTGCTCAGTGCTCAGGGTGCTGGGTGCTCAGTGCTCAGGGTGCTGGGTGCTCAGTGCTCAGGGTGCTGGGTGCTCAGTGCTCAGGGTGCTGGGTACTCAGTGCTCGGGGTGCTGGGTGCTCAGTACTCAGGGTGCTGGGTGCTCCGTACTCAGGGTGCTCAGTGCTCAGTACTCAGGGTGCTCAGTGCTCAGTACTCAGGGTGCTCAGTGCTCAGGGTGCTGGGTGCTCAGTGCTCGGGGTGCTGGGTGCTCAGTACTCAGGGTGCTGGGTGCTCAGTGCTCAGGGTGCTCGGTGCTGAGTGCTCAGTGTGCTGGGTGCTCAGTACTCAGGGTGCTGGGTGCTCAGTGCTCGGGGTGCTGGGTGCTCAGTACTCAGGGTGCTGGGTGCTCAGTGCTCAGGGTGCTGGGTGCTCAGTGCTCAGGGTGCTCGGTGCTTAGTACTCAGGTTGCTGGGTGCTCAGTACTCAGGGTGCTGGGTGCTCAGTGCTCAGGGTGCTGGGTGCTCAGTGCTCAGGGTGCTTTGTGCTCAGTACTCAGGGTGCTGTGTGCTCAGTTCTCGGGGTGCTGGGTGCTCAGTACTCAGGGAGCTGGGTGCTCAGTGCTCGGGGTGCTCGGTGCTCAGTACTCAGGGTGCTGGGTGCTCAGTGCTTGGGGTGCTCGGTGCTCAGTACGTTGGGTGCTCACTACTCAGGGTGCTGGGTGCTCAGTGCTCAGGGTGCTGGGTACTGAGTGCTCAGGGTGCTGGGTACTGAGTGCTCAGGGTGCTGGGTGCTCAGTGCTCAGGGTGCTGGGTGCTCAGTACTCAGGGTGCTGGGTGCTCAGTACTCGGGGTGCTGGGTGCTCAGTACTCAGGGTGCTGGGTGCTCAGTACTCAGGGTGCTGGGTGATCAGTACTCGGGTGCTGGGTGCTCAGTGCTCAGAGTGCTGGGTGCTCAGTGCTTGGGGTGCTGGGTGCTCAGCGCTCTTGGTGCTGGGTGCACAGTGCTCAGTACTCAGGGTGCTGGGTGCTCAGTGCTCAGGGTGCTGGGTGCTCAGTGCTCAGGGTGCTGGGTGCTCAGTGCTCAGGGTGCTGGGTGCTCAGTGCTCAGGGTGCTGGGTACTCAGTGCTCGGGGTGCTGGGTGCTCAGTACTCAGGGTGCTGGGTGCTCAGTACTCAGGGTGCTCAGTGCTCAGTACTCAGGGTGCTCGGTGCTCAGTACTCAGTGTGCTCAGTGCTCAGGGTGCTGGGTGCTCAGTGCTCGGGGTGCTGGGTGCTCAGTCCTCAGGGTGCTGGGTGCTCAGTGCTCAGGGTGCTCGGTGCTCAGTGCTCAGGGTGCTGGGTGCTCAGTACTCAGGGTGCTGGGTACTCAGTGCTCGGGGTGCTGGGTGCTCAGTACTCAGGGTGCTGGGTGCTCAGTGCTCAGGGTGCTGGGTGCTCAGTGCTCAGGGTGCTCGGTGCTTAGTACTCAGGGTGCTGGGTGCTCAGTACTCAGGGTGCTGGGTGCTCAGTGCTCAGGGTGCTGGGTGCTCAGTGCTCAGGGTGCTGGGTGCTCAGTACTCAGGGTGCTGGGTGCTCAGTTCTCGGGGTGCTGGGTGCTCAGTACTCAGGGAGCTGGGTGCTCAGTACTCAGGGTGCTGGGTGCTCAGTACTCGGGTGCTGGGTGCTCAGTACTCAGGGTGCTGGGGGCTCAGTGCTCAGGGTGCTGGGTGCTCAGTGCTCAGTACTCAGGGTGCTGGGTGCTCAGTGCTCAGGGTGCTGGGTGCTCAGTGCTCAGGGTGCTGGGTGCTCAGTGCTCAGGGTGCTGGGTGCTCAGTACTCAGGGTGCTCAGTGCTTAGTACTCAGGGTGCTGGGTGCTCAGTACTCCGGGTGCTGGGTTCTCAGTGCTCAGTACTCAGGGTGCTGGGTGCTCAGTACTCAGGGTGCTGGGTGCTCAGTGCTCGGGGTGCTGGGTGCTCAGTGCTCGGGGTGCTCCGTGCTCAGTACTCAGGGTGCTGGGTGCTCAGTGCTCAGGGTGCTCAGTACTCAGGGTGCTGTGTGTTCAGTACTCAGGGTGCTGGGTGCTCAGTACTCAGGGTGCTCGGTGCTCAGTACTCAGGGTGCTGGGTGCTCAGTGCTCAGGGTGCTGGGTGCTCAGTACTCAGGGTGCTGTGTGCTCAGTACTCAGGGTGCTGGGTGCTTAGTACTCAGGGTGCTGGGTGCTTAGTACTCAGGGTGCTGGCTGCTCAGTGCTCAGGGTGCTCGGTGCTCAGTGCTCGGGGTGCTGGGTGCTCAGTACTCAGGGTGCTCAGTGCTCAGTGCTCTGGGTGCTGGGTGCTCTGTGCTCGGGGTGCTGGGTGCTCAGTGCTCAGGGTGCTGGGTGCTCAGTTCTCAGGGTGCTCAGTGCTCAGTGCTCGGGGTGCTGGGTGCTCTGTGCTCGGGGTGCTGGGTGCTCAGTGCTCAGGGTGCTGGGTGCTCAGTGCTCAGGGTTCTGGGTGCTCAGTGCTCGGAGCGCTGGGTACTCACTGCTCGGGGTGCTCGGAGCTCAGTACTCAGTGTGCTGGGTGCTCAGTGCTCGGGGTGCTCGGTGCTCAGTACTCAGGGTACTGGGTGCTCAGTGCTTGGGGTGCTCGGTGCTCAGTACGTTGGGTGCTCACTACTCAGGGTGCTGGGTGCTCAGTGCTCAGGGTGCTGGGTACTGAGTGCTCAGGGTGCTGGGTGCTCAGTGCTCAGGGTGCTGGGTGCTCAGTGCTCGGGCTGCTGGGTGCTCAGTGCTCAGTACTCAGGGTGCTGGGTGCTCAGTGCTCAGGGTGCTGGGTGCTCAGTGCTCAGAGTGCTGGGTGCTCAGTGCTCTTGGTGCTGGGTGCACAGTGCTCAGTACTCAGGGTGCTGGGTGCTCAGTGCTCAGGGTGCTAGGTGCTCAGTGCTCAGCGTGCTGGGTGCTGAGTGCTCAGGGTGCTGGGTGCTCAGTGCTCAGGTTGCTGGGTACTCAGTGCTCGGGGTGCTGGGTGCTCAGTACTCAGGGTGCTGGGTGCTCAGTACTCAGGGTGCTCAGTGCTCAGTACTCAGGGTGCTGGGTGCTCAGTGCTCAGGGTGCTCGGTGCTTAGTACTCAGGGTGCTGGGTGCTCAGTACTCAGGGTGCTGGGTGCTCAGTGCTCAGGGTGCTGGGTGCTCAGTGCTCAGGGTGCTGGGTGCTCAGTACTCAGGGTGCTGGGTGCTCAGTTCTAGGGGTGCTGGGTGCTCAATACTCAGGGAGCTGGGTGCTCAGTACTCAGGGTGCTGGGTGCTCAGTACTCGGGTGCTGGGTGCTCAGTGCTCAGGGTGCTGGGTGCTCAGTGCTCGGGGTGCTGGGTGCTCAGTGCTCAGTACTCAGGGTGCTGGGTGCTCAGTGCTCGGGGTGCTGGGTGGTCAGTGCTCAGTACTCAGGGTGCTGGGTGCTCAGTGCTCGGGGTGCTTGATGCTCAGTACTCAGGGTGCTGGGTGCTCAGTGCCCAGTACACAGGGTGCTGGGTGCTCAGTGCTCGGGGTGCTGGGTGCTCAGTGCTCAGTACTCAGGGTGCTGGGTGCTCAGTGCTCGGGGTGCTTGATGCTCAGTACTCAGGGTGCTGGGTGCTCAGTGCTCAGGGTGCTGGGTGCTCAGTACTCAGGGTGCTGGGTGCTCAGTACTCAGTATGCTGGGTGCTCAGTGCTCGGGGTGCTCAGTACTCAGGGTGCTGGGTGCTCAGTACTCAGGGTGCTGGGTGCTCAGTGCCCAGTACACAGGGTGCTGGGTGCTCAGTGCTCGGGGTGCTGGGTGCTCAGTGCTCAGTACTCAGGGTGCTGGGTGCTCAGTGCTCGGGGTGCTTGATGCTCAGTACTCAGGGTGCTGGGTGCTCAGTGCTCAGGGTGCTGGGTGCTCAGTGCTCGGGGTGCTTGATGCTCAGTACTCAGGGTGCTGGGTGCTCAGTGCTCAGGGTGCTGGGTGCTCAGTACTCAGGGTGCTGGGTGCTCAGTACTCAGTATGCTGGGTGCTCAGTGCTCGGGGTGCTCAGTACTCAGGGTGCTGTGTGTTCAGTGCTCAGGGTACTGGGTGCTCAGTACTCAGGGTGCTCAGTGCTTGGGGTGCTGGGTGCGCATTACTCAGGGTGTTGGGTGCTCAGTACTCAGGGTGCTCAGTGCTTGGGGTGCTGGGTGCTCAGTACTCAGGGTGCTCAGTGCTTGGGGTTTTGGGTGCTCAGTACTCAGGGTGCTGGGTGCTCAGTGCTCAGGGTGCTGGGTGCTCAGTACTCAGGGTGCTGGGTGCTCATTACTCAGGGTGCTAGGTGCTCAGTGTTCGGGGTGCTGGGTGCTCAGTGCTCGGGGTGCTGGGTGCTCAGTGCTCAGGGTGCTGGGTGCTCAGTGCTCAGGTTTCTGGGTGCTCAGTGCTCGGGGCGCTGGGTGCTCAGTGCTCGGGGTGCTCGGAGCTCAGTACTCAGGGTGCTGGGTGCTCAGTGCTTGGGGTGCTCGGTGCTGAGTACTCAGGGTGCTGGGTGCTCAGTGCTCGGGGTGCTCGGTGCTCAGTACGTTGGGTGCTCACTACTCAGGGTGCTGGGTGCTCAGTGCTCAGGGTGCTGGGTGCTGAGTGCTCAGGGTGCTGGGTGCTCAGTGCTCAGGGTGCTGGGTGCTCAGTACTCAGGGTGCTGGGTGCGCAGTGCTCGGGGTGATGGGTGCTCAGTGCTCAGGGTGCTGGGTGCTCAGTGCTGAGGGTGCTGGGTGCTCAGTACTCGGGGTGCTGGGTGCTCAGTACTCAGGGTGCTGGGTGCTCAGTACTCAGGGTGCTGGGTGATCAGTACTCGGGTGCTGGGTGCTCAGTGCTCAGAGTGCTGGGTGCTCAGTGCTTGGGGTTCTGGGTGCTCAGTGCTCAGTACTCAGGGTGCTGGGTGCTCAGTGCTCTTGGTGCTGGGTGCACAGTGCTCAGTACTCAGCGTGCTGGGTGCTCAGTGCTCAGGGTGCTGGGTGCTCAGTGCTCAGGGTGCTGGGTGCTCAGTGCTCAGGGTGCTGGGTGCTCAGTGCTCAGGGTGCTGGGTACTCAGTGCTCGGGGTGCTGGGTGCTCAGTACTCAGGGTGCTGGGTGCTCAGTACTCAGGGTGCTCAGTGCTCAGTACTCAGGGTGCTCAGTGCTCAGTACACAGGGTGATCAGTGCTCAGGGTGCTGGGTGCTCAGTGCTCGGGGTGCTGGGTGCTCAGTCCTCAGGGTGCTGGGTGCTCAGTGCTCAGGGTGCTCGGTGCTCAGTGCTCAGGCTGCTGGGTGCTCAGTACTCAGGGTGCTGGGTGCTCAGTGCTCGGTGTGCTGGGTGCTCAGTACTCAGGGTGCTGGGTGCTCAGTGCTCAGGGTGCTGGGTGCTCAGTGCTCAGGGTGCTCGGTGCTTAGTACTCAGGGTGCTGGGTGCTCAGTACACAGGGTGCTGGGTGCTCAGTGCTCAGGGTGCTGGGTGCTCAGTGCTCAGGGTGCTGGGTGCTCAGTACTCATGGTGCTGGGTGCTCAGTTCTCGGGGTGCTGGGTGCTCAGTACTCAGGGAGCTGGGTGCTCAGTACTCAGGGTGCTGGGTGCTCAGTACTCGGGTGCTGGGTGCTCAGTGCTCAGGGTGCTGGGTGCTCAGTGCTTGGGGTGCTGGGTGCTCAGTGCTCAGTACTCAGGGTGCTGGGGGCTCAGTGCTCGGGGTGCTGGGTGCTCAGTGCTCAGTACTCAGGGTGCTGGGTGCTCAGTGCTCAGGGTGCTGGGTGCTCAGTGCTCAGGGTGCTGGGTGCTCAGTACTCCGGGTGCTCGGTGCTTAGTACTCAGGGTGCTGGGTGCTCAGTACTCCGGGTGCTGGGTGCTCAGTGCTCGGAGTGCTCAGTGCTCAGTGCTCAAGTTGCTGGGTGCTCAGTACTCAGGGTGATCATTGCTCAGGGTGCTGGGTGCTCAGTACTCAGGGTGCTGGGTGCTCAGTACTCAGGGTGCTCAGTGCTCAGTACTCAGGGTGCTCAGTGCTCAGTACTAAGGGTGCTCAGTGCTCAGGGTGCTGGGTGCTCAGTGTTCGCGGTGCTCGGTGCTCAGTACTCAGGGTGCTGGGTGCTCAGTGCTCATGGTGCTGGGTGCTCAGTGCTCAGGGTGCTGGTTGCTCAGTGCTCAGGTTGCTGGGTGCTCAGTACTCAGGGTTTCCGGTGCTCAGTACTCGGGGTGCTCAGTGCTCAGTACTCAGGGTGCTGGGTGCTCAGTGCTCAGGGTGCTGGGTGCTCAGTACTCAGGGTGCTGGGTACTCGGTGCTCAGTACGCTGGGTGCTCAGTACTCAGGTTGCTGGGTACTCAGTACTCAGGGTGCTGGGTGCTCAGTACTCAGGGTGCTCGGTGCTCAGAACTCAGGGTGCTGGGTGCTCAGTGCTCAGGGTGCTGGGTGCTCAGTACTCAGGGTGCTGGGTGCTCAGTGCTCGGGGTGTTCGGTGCTCAGTACGCTGGGTGCTCAGTACTCAGGGTGCTGGGTGCTCAGTACTCAGGGTGCTGTGTGCTCAGTACTCAGGGTGCTGGGTGCTTAGTACTCAGGGTGCTGGGTGCTTAGTACTCAGGGTGCTGGCTGCTCAGTGCTCAGGGTGCTCGGTGCTCAGTGCTCGGGGTGCTGGGTGCTCAGTACTCAGGGTGCTCAGTGCTCAGTGCTCTGGGTGCTGGGTGCTCTGTGCTCGGGGTGCTGGGGGCTCATTGCTCAGGGTGCTGGGTGCTCAGTACTCAGGGTGCTCAGTGCTCAGTGCTCGGGGTGCTGGGTGCTCAGTGTTCGGGGTGTTGGGTGCTCAGTGCTCAGGGTGCTGGGTGCACAGTGCTCAGGGTTCTGGGTGCTCAGTGCTCGGGGCGCTGGGTACTCAGTGCTCGGGGTGCTCGGAGCTCAGTACTCAGTGTGCTGGGTGCTCAGTGCTCGGGGTGCTCTGTGCTCAGTACTCAGGGTGCTGGGTGCTCAGTGCTCGGGGTGCTCGGTGCTCAGTACGTTGGGTGCTCACTACTCAGGGTGCTGGGTGCTCAGTGCTCAGGGTGCTGGGTGCTGAGTGCTCAGGGTGCTGGGTGCTCAGTGCTCAGGGTGCTGGGTGCTCAGTACTCAGGGTGCTGGGTGCGCAGTGCTCGGGGTGCTGGGTGCTCAGTGCTCAGGGTGCTGGGTGCTCAGTGCTCAGGGTGCTGGGTGCTCAGTACTCGGGGTGCTGGGTGCTCAGTACTCAGGGTGCTGGGTGCTCAGTACTCAGGGTGCTGGGTGATCAGTACTCGGGTGCTGGGTGCTCAGTGCTCAGAGTGCTGGGTGCTCAGTGCTCGGGGTGCTGGGTGCTCAGTGCTCAGTACTCAGGGTGCTGGGTGCTCAGTGCTCTTGGTGCTGGGTGCACAGTGCTCAGTACTCAGGGTGCTGGGTGCTCAGTGCTCAGGGTGCTGGGTGCTCAGTGCTCAGGGTGCTGGGTGCTCAGTGCTCAGGGTGCTGGGTGCTCAGTGCTCAGGGTGCTGGGTGCTCAGTGCTCAGGGTGCTGGGTACTCAGTGCTCGGGGTGCTGGGTGCTCAGTACTCAGGGTGCTGGGTGCTCCGTACTCAGGGTGCTCAGTGCTCAGTACTCAGGGTGCTCAGTGCTCAGTACTCAGGGTGCTCAGTGCTCAGGGTGCTGGGTGCTCAGTGCTCGGGGTGCTGGGTGCTCAGTACTCAGGGTGCTGGGTGCTCAGTGCTCAGGGTGCTCGGTGCTGAGTGCTCAGTGTGCTGGGTGCTCAGTACTCAGGGTGCTGGGTGCTCAGTGCTCGGGGTGCTGGGTGCTCAGTACTCAGGGTGCTGGGTGCTCAGTGCTCAGGGTGCTGGGTGCTCAGTGCTCAGGGTGCTCGGTGCTTAGTACTCAGGTTGCTGGGTGCTCAGTACTCAGGGTGCTGGGTGCTCAGTGCTCAGGGTGCTGGGTGCTCAGTGCTCAGGGTGCTTTGTGCTCAGTACTCAGGGTGCTGTGTGCTCAGTTCTCGGGGTGCTGGGTGCTCAGTACTCAGGGAGCTGGGTGCTCAGTACTCAGGGTGCTGGGTGCTCAGTACTCGGGTGCTGGGTGCTCAGTGCTCAGGGTGCTGGGTGCTCAGTGCTCGGGGTGCTGGGTGCTCAGTGCTCAGTACTCAGGGTGCTGTGGGCTCAGTGCTCGGGGTGCTGGGTGCTCAGTGCTCAGTACTCAGGGT
Organism: Microtus oregoni; assembly: GCF_018167655.1. Lineage (NCBI taxonomy): Eukaryota > Metazoa > Chordata > Mammalia > Rodentia > Cricetidae > Microtus > Microtus oregoni. The sequence goes on from NW_024543385.1 coordinate 142,673, forward strand.
GCTGGGTGCTCAGTGCTCAGGGAGCTGGGTGCTCAGTGCTCAGGGTGCTGGGTGCTCAGTGCTCAGGGTGCTGGGTGCTCAGTACTCAGGGTGCTCGGTGCTTAGTACTCAGGGTGCTGGGTGCTCAGTACTCCGGGTGCTGGGTGCTCAGTGCTCAGTACTCAGGGTGCTGGGTGCTCAGTACTCAGGGTGCTGGGTGCTCAGTGCTCGGGGTGCTGGGTGCTCAGTGCTCGGGGTGCTCGGTGCTCAGTACTCAGGGTGCTGGGTGCTCAGTGCTCGGGGTGCTCAGTACTCAGCGTGCTGTGTGTTCAGTGCTCAGGGTGCTGGGTGCTCATTACTCAGGGTGCTCGGTGCTTAGTACTCAGGGTGCTGGGTGCTCAGTACTCCGGGTGCTGGGTGCTCAGTGCTCGGGGTGCTCGGTGCTCAGTGCTCAAGGTGCTGGGTGCTCAGTACTCAGGGTGATCATTGCTCAGGGTGCTGGGTGCTCAGTACTCAGGGTGCTGGGTGCTCAGTACTCAGGGTGCTCAGTGCTCAGTACTCAGGGTGCTCAGTACTCAGTACTAAGGGTGCTCAGTGCTCAGGGTGCTGGGTGCTCAGTGTTCGGGGTGCTCGGTGCTCAGTACTCAGGGTGCTGGGTGCTCAGTGCTCATGGTGCTGGGTGCTCAGTGCTCAGGGTGCTGGTTGCTCAGTGCTCAGGGTGCTGGGTGCTCAGTACTCATGGTGCTCGGTGCTCGGTGTGCTGGGTGCTCAGTGCTCGGGGTTTTCGGTGCTCAGTACTCGGGGTGCTCAGTGCTCAGTACTCAGGGTGCTGGGTGCTCAGTGATCAGGGTGCTGGGTGCTCAGTACTCAGGGTGCTGGGTGCTCGGTGCTCAGTACGCTGGGTGCTCAGTACTCAGGTTGCTGGGTGCTCAGTACTCAGGGTGCTGGGTGCTCAGTACTCAGGGTGCTCAGTGCTCAGTACACAGGGTGCTGGGTGCTCAGTGCTAGGGTTGCTGGGTGCTCAGTGCTCAGTACTCAGGGTGCTGGGTGCTCAGTGCTCAGGGTGCTGAGTGCTCAGTACTCAGCTTGCTGGGTGCTCAGTACTCAGGGTGCTGGGTGCTCAGTGCTCAGGGTGCTGGGTGCTCCGTGCTCAGGGTGCTGGGTGCTCAGTGCTCAGGGTGCTGGGTGCTCAGTACTCAGCGTGCTGGGTGCTCAGTACTCAGGGTGCTGGGTGCTCAGTGCTCAGGGTGCTGAGTGCTCAGTACTCAGCGTGCTGGGTGCTCAGTACTCAGGGTGCTGGGTGCTCAGTGCTCAGGGTGCTGGGTGCTCAGTACTCAGGGTGCTGGGTGCTCAGTGCTCAGGGTGCTGGGTGCTCAGTGCTCAGGGTGCTGGGTGCTCAGTGCTCGGGGAGCTCGGTGCTCAGTACTCAGGGTGCTGTGTGCTCAGTACTCAGTGCTCGGGGTCCTGGGTGCTCCGTGCTCGGGGTGCTGGGTGCTCAGTACTCAGGGTGCTGGGTGCTCATTCTCGGGGTGCTGGGTGCTCAGTGCTCGGTGTGCTGGGTGCTCAGTGCTCAGGGTGCTGGGGGCTCAGTACTCAGGGTGCTGGGTGCTCAGTACTCAGGGTGCTCGGTTCTCAGTACTCAGGGTGCTGGGTGCTCATTCTCGGGGTGCTGGGTGCTCAGTGCTCGGGTTGCTGGGTGATCAGTACTCAGGGTGCTGGGGGCTCAGTACTCAGGGTGCTGGGTGCTCAGTACTCAGGGTGATCTGTTCTCAGTACTCAGGGTGCTGGGTGCTCAGTGCTCGGGGTGCTGGGTGCTCAGTACTCGGGGTGCTCAGTACTCAGGGTACTGGGTGCTCAGTACTCAGGGTTCTGGGTGCTCAGTGCTCAGGATGCTCGGTGCTCAGTACTCGGGGTGCTGGGTGCTCAGTACTCGGGGTGCTGGGTGCTCAGTGCTCAGGGTGCTGGGTGCTCAGTACTCAGCGTGCTGGGTGCTCAGTACTCAGGGTGCTGGGTGCTCAGTGCTCAGGGTGCTGAGTGCTCAGTACTCAGCGTGCTGGGTGCTCAGTACTCAGGGTGCTGGGTGCTCAGTGCTCAGGGTGCTGGGTGCTCAGTACTCAGGGTGCTGGGTGCTCAGTGCTCAGGGTGCTGGGTGCTCAGTGCTCAGGGTGCTGGGTGCTCAGTGCTCGGGGAGCTCGGTGCTCAGTACTCAGGGTGCTGTGTGCTCAGTACTCAGTGCTCGGGGTCCTGGGTGCTCCGTGCTCGGGGTGCTGGGTGCTCAGTACTCAGGGTGCTGGGTGCTCATTCTCGGGGTGCTGGGTGCTCAGTGCTCGGTGTGCTGGGTGCTCAGTGCTCAGGGTGCTGGGGGCTCAGTACTCAGGGTGCTGGGTGCTCAGTACTCAGGGTGCTCGGTTCTCAGTACTCAGGGTGCTGGGTGCTCATTCTCGGGGTGCTGGGTGCTCAGTGCTCGGGTTGCTGGGTGATCAGTACTCAGGGTGCTGGGGGCTCAGTACTCAGGGTGCTGGGTGCTCAGTACTCAGGGTGATCTGTTCTCAGTACTCAGGGTGCTGGGTGCTCAGTGCTCGGGGTGCTGGGTGCTCAGTACTCGGGGTGCTCAGTACTCAGGGTACTGGGTGCTCAGTACTCAGGGTTCTGGGTGCTCAGTGCTCAGGATGCTCGGTGCTCAGTACTCGGGGTGCTGGGTGCTCAGTACTCGGGGTGCTGGGTGCTCAGTGCTCAGGGTGCTGGGTGCTCAGTGCTCGGGGAGCTGGGTGCTCAGTGCTGAGGGTGCTGGCTGCTAAGTGCTCAGGGTGCTGGGTGCTCAGTACTCAGGGTGCTAGGTGCTCAGTACTCAGGGTGCTCAGTGCTCAGTACTCAGCGTGCTGGGTGCTCAGTGCTCGGGGTGCTCGGTGATCAGTACTCAGGGTGCTGGGTGCTCAGTGCTCAGGGTGCTGAGTACTCAGTACTCAGGGTGCTGGGTGCTCAGTGCTCAGGGTGCTGGGTGCTCAGTGCTCAGGGTGCTGGGTGCTCAGTGCTCGGGGTGCTGGGTGCTCAGTGCTCGGGGTGCTGGGTGCTCAGTGCTCGGGGTGCTGGGTGCTCAGTGCTCAGGGTGCTGGGTGCTCAGTACTCAGGGTGCTGGGGGCTCAGTACTCAGGGTGCTGGGTGCTCAGTGTTCAGGGTGCTGGGTGCTCAGTCCTCAGGGTGCTGGGTGCTCAGTACTCAGGGTGTTCGGTGCTCAGTACTCAGGGTGCTCAGTGCTCAGTACTCAGGGTGCTGGTTGCTCAGTGCTCGGGGTGCTCGGTGCTCAGTACTCAGGGTGCTGGGTGCTCAGTACTCAGGGTGCTGGGTGCTCAGTACTCAGGGTGCTGGGTGCTCAGTACTCAGGGTGCTGGGTGCTCAGTATTCAGGGTGCTGGGTGCTCAGTGCTCAGGGTGCTGGGTGCTCAGTACTCAGGGTGCTTGGTGCTCAGTACTTAGTGTGCTCGGTGCTCAGTACTCAGTGTGCTGGGTGCTCAGTGCTCAGGGTTCTTTGTACTCAGTACTCAGGGTTCTGGGTGCTCAGTACTCAGGGTGCTAGGTGCTCAGTGCTCAGGGTGCTGGGTGCTCAGCGCTCAGGGTGCTGGGTGCTCAGTACTCAGGGTGCTGGGTGCTCAGTGCTCAGGGTGATCGGTGCTCAGTACTCAGGGTGCTCAGTACTCAGGGTGCTGGGTTCTCAGTGCTCAGGGTGCTGGGTGCTCAGTACTCAGGGTGCTGGGTTCTCAGTGCTCGGTGTGCTGGGTGCTCAGTGCTCAGGGTGCTCAGTGCTCAGGGTGCTGAGTGCTCAGTGCTCGGGGTGCTCGGTGCTCAGGGTGCTGGGTGATCAGTCCTCAGGGTGCTCAGTGCTCAGGGTGCTGGGTGCTCAGTGCTCGGGGTGCTCGGTGCTCAGTACTCAGGGTGCTGGGTGCTCAGTACTCATGGTGCTGGGTGCTCAGTACTCAGGGGGCTGGGTGCTCAGTGCTCAGGGTGCTGGGTGCTCAGTGCTCAGGGCGCTAGGTGCTCAGTGCTCGGGGTGCTGGGTGCTCAGTGCTCGGGGTGCTGGGTGGTCAGTGCTCATTGATCAGGGTGCTGGGTGCTCAGTGCTCAGTGCTCAGGGTGCTGGGTGCTCAGTACTCAGGGTGCTGGGTGCTCAGTACTCAGGGTGCTGGGTGCTCAGTGATCAGGGTGCTGGGTGCTCAGTACTCTGGGTGTTGGGTGCTCAGTACTCAGGGTGCTGGGTGCTCAGTGCTCCGGGTGCTCGGTGCTCAGTACTCAAGGTGCTGGGTGCTCAGTGCTCAGGGTGCGGGGTGCTCAGTCTTCGGGGTGCTCCGTGCTCAGTGCTCAGGGTGCTGGGTGATCAGTGCTCGGGGTGCTCGGTGCTCAGTACTCAAGGTGCTCAGTGCTGAGTGCTCAGGGTGCTGGGTGTTCAGTACTCAGGGTGCTCAGTGCTCAGTGCTCAGGGTGCTGGGTGCTCAGTACTCAGGGTGCTGGGTGCTCAGTGCTCGGGGTGCTGGGTGCTCAGAGCTCAGGGTGATCAGTGCTCAGTACTCAGGGTGCTGGGTTCTCAGTGCTCTGGGTGCTGGGTGCTCAGTCCTAAGGGTGCTCAGTACTCAGGATGCTCTGTGCTCAGTGCTCAGTACTCAGGGTGCTCTGTACTCAGGGTGCTGGGTGCTCAGTGCTCGGGGTGCTGGGTGCTCAGTACTCAGGGTGCTGGGTGCTCAGTACTCAGGGTGCTGGGTGCTCAGTGCTTGGGGTGCTGGGTGCTCACTGCTCAGAGTGATCGGTGCTCAGTGCTCAGGCTGCTGGGTGCTCAGTGCTCGGGGTGCTGGGTGCTCAGTGCTCAGTGCTCAGGGTGCTGGGTGCTCAGTGCTCAGTGCTCAGGGTGCTGGGTGTTCAGTACTCAGGGTGCTCGGTGCTCAGTGCTCAGGGTGCTAGGTGCTCAGTACTCAGGGTGCTGGGTGCTCAGTGCTCGGGGTGCTGGGTGCTCAGTACTCAGGGTGCTGGGTGCTCAGTACTCAGGGTGCTGGGTGCTCAGTGCTCAGGGTGCTGGGTGCTCAGTACTCAGGGTGCTGGGTGCTCAGTGCTCAGGGTGCTGGGTGCTCAGTGCTCTGGGTGCTGGGTGCTCATTGCTCAGGGTGCTGGGTGCTCAGTGCTCAGGGTGCTGGGTGCTCAGTGATCGCGGTGTTGGGTGCTGAGTGCTCAGGGTGCTGAGTGCTCAGTGCTCGGGGTGCTCGGTGCTCAGTGCGCAGGGTCCTGGGTGCTCAGTACTCAGGGTGCTGGGTGCTTAGTAATCAGGGTGCTCAGTGCTCAGTACACAGGGTGCTGGGTGCTCAGTGCTCGGGGTGCTGGGTGCTCAGTGCTCAGTACTCAGGGTGCTGGGTGCTCAGTGCTCAGGGTGCTGAGTGCTCAGTACTCAGCGTGCTGGGTGCTCAGTACTCAGGGTGCTGGGTGCTCAGTGCTCAGGGTGCTGGGTGCTCAGTGCTCAGGGTGCTGGGTGCTCAGTGCTCGGGGAGCTCGGTGCTCAGTACTCAGGGTGCTGGGTGCTCAGTACTCAGTGCTCGGGGTACTGGGTGCTCCGTGCTCGGGGTGATCTGTTCTCAGTACTCAGGGTGCTGGGTGCTCAGTGCTCGGGGTGCTGGGTGCTCAGTACTCGGGGTGCTCAGTACTCAGGGTACTGGGTGCTCAGTACTCAGGGTGCTGGGTGCTCAGAGGTCGGGGTGCTCGGTGCTCAGTCCTCGGGGTGCTGGGTGCTCAGTGCTCAGGGTGCTGGGTGCTCAGTGCTCGGGGTGCTGGGTGCTCAGTGCTGAGGGTGCTGGCTGCTCAGTGCTCAGGGTGCTGGGTGCTCAGTACTCAGGGTGCTAGGTGCTCAGTACTCAGGGTGCTCAGTGCTCAGTACTCAGCGTGCTGGGTGCTCAGTGCTCAGGGTCCTCGGTGCTCAGTACTCAGGGTGTTCAGTGCTCAGTACTCAGCGTGCTTTGTGCTCAGTGCTCAGGGTGCTGGGTGCTCAGTACTCAGGGTGCTGGGAGCTCAGTATTCAGGGTGCTGGGTGCTCAGTACTCAGGGTGCTGGGTGCTCAGTGCACGGGGTGCTCGGTGATCAGTACTCAGGGTGCTGGGTGCTCAGTGCTCAGGGTGCTGAGTACTCAGTACTCAGGGTGCTGGGTGCTCAGTGCTCAGGGTGCTGGGTGCTCAGTGCTCAGGGTCCTGGGTGCTCAGTGCTCGGGGTGCTGGGTGCTCAGTGCTCGGGGTGCTGGGTGCTCAGTGCTCAGGGTGCTGGGTGCTCAGTACTCAGGGTGCTGGGTGCTCATTACTCAGGGTGCTGGGTGCTCAGTGCTCAGGGTGCTGGGTGCTCAGTCCTCAGGGTGCTGGGTGCTCAGTACTCAGGGTGTTCGGTGCTTAGTACTCAGGGTGCTCAGTGCTCAGTACTCAGGGTGCTGGTTGCTCAGTGCTCGGGGTGCTCGGTGCTCAGTATTCAGGGTGCTGGGTGCTCAGTACTCAGGGTGCTGGGTGCTCCGTACTCAGGGTGCTGGGTGCTCAGTACTCAGGGTTCTGGGTGCTCAGTACTCAGGGTGCTGGGTGCTCAATGCTCAGGGTGCTGGGTGCTCAGTGCTCAGGGTGCTGGGTGCTCAGTACTCAGGGTACTGGGTGCTCAGTGCTCAGGGTGATCGGTGCTCAGTACTCAGGGTGCTCAGTACTCAGGGTGCTGGGTGCTCAGTACTCAGGGTGCTGGGTGCTCAGTGCTCAGGGTGCTGGGTGCTCAGTGCTCTGGGTGCTGGGTGCTCAGTGCTCAGGGTGCTGAGTGCTCAGTGCTCAGGGTGCTGGGTGCTCAGTGATCGGGGTGATGGGTGCTGAGTGCTCAGGGTGCGGGGTGCTCAGTGCTCGGGGTGCTCGGTGCTCAGTGCTCAGGGTCCTGGGTGCTCAGTACTCAGGGTGCTGGGTTCTTAGTAATCAGGGTGCTCAGTGCTCAGTACACAGGGTGCTGGGTGCTCAGTGCTTAGAGTGTTGGGTGCTCAGTACTCAGGGTGCTGGGTGCTCAGTGCTCAGTGCTCAGGGTGCTCAGTGCTCAGGGTGCTGGGTGCTCAGGGTGCTGGGTGCTCAGGGTGCTGGGTGCTCAGTGCTCGGGGTGCTGGGTGCTCAGTGCTCAGTGCTCAGGGTGCTGGGTGCTCAGTGCTCAGTGCTCAGGGTGCTGGGTGTTCAGTACTCAGGGTGCTCGGTGCTCAGTGCTCAGGGTGCTAGGTGCTCAGTACTCAGGGTGCTGGGTGCTCAGTGCTCGGGGTGCTGGGTGCTCAGTACTCAGGGTGCTGGGTGCTCAGTACTCAGGGTGCTGGGTGCTCAGTGCTCAGGGTGCTCCGTGCTCAGTACTCAGGGTGCTCGGTGCTCAGTACTCAGGGTGCTGGGTGATCAGTGCTCAGGGTGCTGGGTGCTCAGTGCTCAGGGTGCTGGGTGCTCAGTGCTCAGGGTGCTGGGTGCTCAGTGCTCAGGGTGCTGGGTGCTCAGTGATCGGGGTGATGGGTGCTGAGTGCTCAGGGTGCTGAGTGCTCAGTGCTCGGGTTGCTCGGTGCTCAGTGCTCAGGGTCCTGGGTGGTCAGTACTCAGGGTGCTGGGTGCTTAGTAATCAGGGTGCTCAGTGCTCAGTACACAGGGTGCTGGGTGCTCAGTGCTCGGGGTGCTGGGTGCTCAGTGCTCAGTACTCAGGGTGCTGGGTGCTCAGTGCTCAGGGTGCTGAGTGCTCAGTACTCAGCGTGCTGGGTGCTCAGTACTCAGGGTGCTGGGTGCTCAGTGCTCAGGGTGCTGGGTGCTCAGTGCTCAGGGTGCTGGGTGCTCAGTGCTCGGGGAGCTCGGTGCTCAGTACTCAGGGTGCTCAGTACTCAGTGCTCGGGGTCCTGGGTGCTCCGTGCTCTGGGTGATCTGTTCTCAGTACTCAGGGTGCTGGGTGCTCAGTGCTCGGGTTGCTGGGTGCTCAGTACTCGGGGTGCTCAGTACTCAGGGTACGGGGTGCTCAGTACTCAGGGTGCTGGGTGCTCAGAGCTCGGGGTGCTCGGTGCTCAGTACTCGGGGTGCTGGGTGCTCAGTGCTCAGGGTGCTGGGTGCTCAGAGCTCGGGGTGCTGGGTGCTCAGTGCTGAGGGTGCTGGCTGCTCAGTGCTCAGGGTGCTGGGTGCTCAGTACTCAGGGTGCTAGGTGCTCAGTACTCAGGGTGCTCAGTGCTCAGTACTCAGCGTGCTGGGTGCTCAGTGCTCAGGGTCCTCGGTGCTCAGTACTCAGGGTGTTCAGTGCTCAGTACGCAGCGTGCTTTGTGCTCAGTGCTCAGGGTGCTGGGTGCTCAGTACTCAGGGTGCTGGGTGCTCAGTATTCAGGGTGCTGGGTGCTCAGTACACAGGGTGCTGGGTGCTCAGTGCACGGGGTGCTCGGTGATCAGTACTCAGGGTGCTGGGTGCTCAGTGCTCAGGGTGCTGAGTACTCAGTACTCAGGGTGCTGGGTGCTCAGTGCTCAGGGTGCTGGGTGCTCAGGGTGCTGGGTGCTCAGTTCTCAGGGTGCTGGGTGCTCAGTGCTCGGGGTGCTGGGTTCTCAGTGCTCAGGGTGCTGGGTGCTCTGTACTCAGGGTGCTGGGTGCTCATTACTCAGGGTGCTGGGTGCTCAGTGCTCAGGGTGCTGGGTGCTCAGTCCTCAGGGTGCTGGGTGCTCAGTACTCAGGGTGTTCGGTGCTTAGTACTCAGGGTGCTCAGTGCTCAGTACTCAGGGTGCTGGTTGCTCAGTGCTCGGGGTGCTCGGTGCTCAGTACTCAGGGTGCTGGGTGCTCAGTACTCAGGGTGCTGGGTGCTCCGTACTCAGGGTGCTGGGTGCTCAGTACTCAGGGTGCTGAGTGCTCAGTACTCAGGGTGCTGGGTGCTCAGTGCTCAGGGTGCTGGGTGCTCAGTACTCAGGGTGCTGGGTGCTCAGTACTCAGGGTGCTCGGTGCTCAGTACTCAGGGTGCTGGGTGCTCAGTGCTCAGGGTGTTTGTACTCAGTACTCAGGGTTCTGGGTGCTCAGTACTCAGGGTGCTGGGTGCTCAGTGCTCAGGGTGCTGGGTGCTCAGTGCTCAGGGTGCTGTGTGCTCAGTACTCAGGGTGCTGGGTGCTCAGTGCTCAGGGTGATCGGTGCTCAGTACTGAGGGTGCTCAGTACTCAGGGTGCTGGGTGCTCAGTGCTCAGGGTGCTGGGTGCTCAGTATTCAGGGTGCTCATTGCTCAGGGTGTTGGGTGCTCAGGGTGCTGGGTGCTCAGTGCTCGGGGTGCTGTGTGCTCAGTGCTCAGTGCTCAGGGTGCTGGGTGCTCAGTGCTCAGGGTGCTGTGTGCTCAGTGCTCAGTACTCAGCGTGCTGGGTGCTCAGTGCTCAGAGTGTTGGGTGCTCAGTACTCAGGGTGCTCGGTGCTCAGCGCTCAGTGCTCAGGGTGCTCAGTGCTCAGGGTGCTCAGTGCTCAGGGTGCTGGGTGCTCAGGGTGCTGGGTGCTCAGTGCTCGGGGTGCTGGGTGCTAAGTGCTCAGTGCTCAGGATGCTGGGTGCTCAGTGCTCAGTGCTCAGGGTGCTGGGTGTTCAGTACTCAGGGTGCTCGGTGCTCAGTGCTCAGGGTGCTAGGTGCTCAGTACTCAGGGTGCTGGGTGCTCAGTGCTCAGTGTGATCAGTGCTCAGTACTCAGGGTGCTGGGTGCTCAGTACTCAGGGTGCTGGGTGCTCAGTGCTCAGGGTGCTGGGTGCTCAGTACTCAGGGTGCTGGGTGCTCAGTACTCAGGGTGCTCCGTGCTCAGTACTCAGGGTGCTGGGTGCTCAGTGCTCAGGGTGCTTTGTACTCAGTACTCAGGGTTCTGGGTGCTCAGTACTCAGGGTGCTGGGTGCTCAATGCTCAGGGTGCTGGGTGCTCAGTGCTCAGGGTGCTGGGTGCTCAGTACTCAGGGTGCTGGGTGCTCAGTGCTCAGGGTGATCGGTGCTCAGTACTCAGGGTGCTCAGTACTCAGGGTGCTGGGTGCTCAGTACTCAGGGTGCTGGGTGCTCAGTGCTCAGGGTGCTGGGTGCTCAGTGCTCTGGGTGCTGGGTGCTCAGTGCTCAGGGTGCTGGGTGCTCAGTGCTCAGGGTGCTGGGTGCTCAGTGATCGGGGTGATGGGTGCTGAGTGCTCAGGGTGCTGGGTGCTCAGTGCTCGGGGTGCTCTGTGCTCAGTGCTCAGGGTCCTGGGTGCTCAGTACTCAATGTGCTGGGTGCTTAGTAATCAGGGTGCTCAGTGCTCAGGACACAGGGTGCTGGGTGATCAGTGCTCGGGGTGCTGGGTGCGGAGTGCTCAGTACTCAAGGTGCTGGGTGCTCAGTGCTCAGGGTGCTGGGTGCTCAGTGCTCAGGGTGCTGGGTGCTCAGTGCTCGGGGAGCTCGGTGCTCAGTACTCAGGGTGCTGGGTGCTCAGTACTCAGTGCTCGGGGTCCTGGGTGCTCCGTGCTCGGGGTGCTGGGTGCTCAGTACTCAGGGTGCTGGGTGCTCATTCTCGGGGTGCTGGGTGCTCAGTGCTCTGGGTGCTGGGTGCTCAGTACTCAGGGTGCTGGGGGCTCAGTACTCAGGGTGCTGGGTGCTCAGTACTCAGGGTGCTCGGTTCTCAGTACTCAGGGTGCTGGGTGCTCATTCTCGGGGTGCTGGGTGCTCAGTGCTCGGGGTGCTGGGTGCTCAGTACTCAGGGTGCTGGGGGCTCAGTACTCAGGGTGCTGGGTGCTCAGTACTCAGGGTAATCTGTTCTCAGTACTCAGGGTGCTGGGTGCTCAGTGCTCGGGGTGCTGGGTGCTCAGTACTCAGGGTGCTGGGTGCTCAGTGCTCGGGTTGCTGGGTGCTCAGTGCTCAGGGTGCTGGGTGCTCAGTGCTCAGTGTGCTGGGTGCTCAGTACTCAGGGTGCTGGGTGCTTAGTACTCAGGGTGCTCAGTGCTCAGTACACAGGGTGCTGGGTGCTCAGTGCTCGGGGTGCTGGGTGCTCAGTGCTCAGTACTCAGGGTGCTGGGTGCTCAGTGCTCAGGGTGCTGGGTGCTCAGTACTCAGCGTGCTGGGTGCTCAGTACTCAGGGTGCTGGGTGCTCAGTGCTCAGGGTGCTGGGTGCTCAGTCCTCAGGGTGCTGGGTGCTCAGGGATCGGGGTGCTGGGTGCTCAGTACTCAGGGTGCTCAGAGCTCGGTTAGCTCGGTGCTCAGTACTCAGGGTGCTGGGTGCTCAGTACTCAGTTATCGGGGTCCTGGGTGCTCCGTGCTCGGGGTGCTGGGTGCTCAGTGCTCTGGGTGCTGGGTGCTCAGTACTCAGGGTGCTGGGTGCTCAGTACTCAGGGTGCTGGGTGCTCAGTGCTCAGCGTGCTGTGTGCTCAGTACTCAGGGTGCTGGGTGCTCAGTACTCAGGGTGCTCGGTGCTCAGTACTCAGGGTGCTGGTTCCTCAGTGCTCAGGGTGCTGGGTACTCAGTACTCAGGGTGCTGGGTGCTCAGTACTCAGGGTGCTGGGTGCTCAGTGCTCAGGGTGCTGGGTGCTCAGTGCTCAGGGTGCTGGGTGCTCAGTACTCAGGGTGCTGGGTGCTCAGTGCTCAGGGTGATCGGTGCTCAGTACTCAGGGTGCTCAGTACTCAGGGTGCTGGGTGCTCAGTGCTCAGGGTGCTGGGTGCTCAGTACTCAGGGTGCTGGGTGCTCAGTGCTCGGGGTGCTGGGTGCTCAGTGCTCAGGGTGATCGGTGCTCAGTACTCAGGGTGCTGGGTGCTCAGTGCTCAGGGTGCTGGGTGCTCAGTCCTCAGGGTGCTCAGTGCTCAGGGTGCTGGGTGTTCAGTACTCATGGTGCTGGGTGCTCAGTACTCAGGGTCCTGGGTGCTCAGTGCTCAGTGTGCTGGGTGCTCAGTGCTCAGGGCGCTGGGTGCTCAGTGCTCGGGGTGCTGGGTGCTCAGTGCTCGGGGTGCTGGGTGGTCAGTGCTCAGTGCTCAAGGTGCTGGGTGCTCAGTGCTCAGTGCTCAGGGTGCTGGGTGCTCAGTACTCAGGGTGCTGGGTGCTCAGTACTCAGGGTGTTGGGTGCTCAGTACTCAGGGTGCTCAGTGCTCAGTACTCGGGGTGCTGGGTGCTCAGTGCTCAGTGTGCTCAGTGCTCAGTTCTCAGGGTGCTGGGTGCTCAGTGCTCGGGGCGCTGGGTGCTCAGTGCTCGGGGTGCTGGGTGCTCAGTACTCAGGGTGCTGTGTGCTCAGTGCTCAGTACTCAGCGTGCTGGGTGCTCAGTGCTCAGAGTGTTGGGTGCTCAGTACTCAGGGTGCTGGGTGCTCAGTGCTCAGTGCTCAGGGTGCTCAGTGCTCAGGGTGCTCAGTGCTCAGGGTGCTGTGTGCTCAGGGTGCTGGGTGCTCAGTGCTCAGGGTGCTGGGTGCTCAGTGCTCAGTGCTCAGGGTGCTGGGTGCTCAGTGCTCAGTGCTCAGGGTGCTGGGTGTTCAGTACTCAGGGTGCTCGGTGCTCAGTGCTCAGGGTGCTAGGTGCTCAGTACTCAGGGTGCTGGGTGCTCAGTGCTCGGGGTGCTGGGTGCTCAGTACTCAGGGTGCTGGGTGCTCAGTACTCAGGGTGCTGGGTGCTCAGTGCTCAGGGTGCTGGGTGCTCAGTGCTCTGGGTGCTGGGTGCTCAGTGCTCAGGGTGCTGGGTGCTCAGTGCTCAGGGTGCTGGGTGCTCAGTGATCGGGGTGATGGGTGCTGAGTGCTCAGGGTGCTGAGTGCTCAGTGCTCGGGGTGCTCGTTGCTCAGTGCTCAGGGTCCTGGGTGCTCAGTACTCAGGGTGCTGGGTGCTTAGTAATCAGGGTGCTCAGTGCTCAGTACACAGGGTGCTGGGTGCTCAGTGCTCGGGGTGCTGGGTGCTCAGTGCTCAGTACTCAGGGTGCTGGGTGCTCAGTGCTCAGGGTGCTGAGTGCTCAGTACTCAGCGTGCTGGGTGCTCAGTACTCAGGGTGCTGGGTGCTCAGTGCTCAGGGTGCTGGGTGCTCAGTGCTCAGGGTGCTGGGTGCTCAGTGCTCGGGGAGCTCGGTGCTCAGTACTCAGGGTGCTGGGTGCTCAGTACTCAGTGCTCGGGGTCCTGGGTGCTCTGTGCTCGGGGTGATCTGTTCTCAGTACTCAGGGTGCTGGGTGCTCAGTGCTCGTGGTGCTGGGTGCTCAGTACTCGGGGCGCTCAGTACTCAGGGTACTGGATGCTCAGTACTCAGGGTGCTGGGTGCTCAGAGCTCGGGGTGCTCGGTGCTCAGTACTCGGGGTGCTGGGTGCTCAGTGCTCAGGGTGCTGGGTGCTCAGTGCTCGGGGTGCTGGGTGCTCAGTGCTGAGGGTGCTGGCTGCTCAGTGCTCAGGGTGCTGGGTGCTCAGTACTCAGGGTGCTAGGTGCTCAGTACTCAGGGTGCTCAGTGCTCAGTACTCAGCGTGCTGGGTGCTCAGTGCTCAGGGTCCTCGGTGCTCAGTACTCAGGCTGTTCAGTGCTCAGTACTCAGCGTGCTTTGTGCTCAGTGCTCAGGGTGCTGGGTGCTCAGTACTCAGGGTGCTGGGTGCTCAGTATTCAGGGTGCTGGGTGCTCAGTACTCAGGGTGCTGGGTGCTCAGTGCACGGGGTGCTCGGTGATCAGTACTCAGGGTGCTGGGTGCTCAGTGCTCAGGGTGCTGAGTACTCAGTACTCAGGGTGCTGGGTGCTCAGTACACAGGGTGCTGGGTGCTCAGTACTCAGGGTGCTCGGTGCTCAGTACTCAGGGTGCTGGGTCCTCAGTGCTCAGGGTGCTGGGTACTCAGTACTCAGGGTGCTGGGTGCTCAGTACTCAGGGTGCTGGGTGCTCAGTGCTCAGGGTGCTGGGTGCTCAGTGCTCAGGGTGCTGTGTGCTCAGTACTCAGGGTGCTGGGTGCTCAGTACTCAGGGTGCTCGGTGCTCAGTACTCAGGGTGCTGGGTCCTCAGTGCTCAGGGTGCTGGGTACTCAGTACTCAGGGTGCTGGGTGCTCAGTACTCAGGGTGCTGGGTGCTCAGTGCTCAGGGTGCTGGGTGCTCAGTGCTCAGGGTGCTGGGTGCTCAGTACTCAGGGTGCTGGGTGCTCAGTGCTCAGGGTGATCGGTGCTCAGTACTCAGGGTGCTCAGTACTCAGGGTGCTGGGTGCTCAGTGCTCAGGGTGCTGGGTGCTCAGTACTCAGGGTGCTGGGTGCTCAGTGCTCGGGGTGCTGGGTGCTCAGTGCTCAGGGTGCTGGGTGCTCAGTACTCATGGTGCTGGGTGCTCAGTACTCAGGGTCCTGGGTGCTCAGTGCTCAGTGTGCTGGGTGCTCAGTGCTCAGGGCGCTGGGTGCTCAGTGCTCGGGGTGCTGGGTGCTCAGTGCTCGGGGTGCTGGGTGGTCAGTGCTCAGTGCTCAAGGTGCTGGGTGCTCAGTGCTCAGTGCTGAGGGTGCTGGGTGCTCAGTATTCAGGGTGCTCATTGCTCAGGGTGTTGGGTGCTCAGGGTGCTGGGTGCTCAGTGCTCGGGGTGCTGTGTGCTCAGTGCTCAGTGCTCAGGGTGCTGGGTGCTCAGTGCTCAGGGTGCTGTGTGCTCAGTGCTCAGTACTCAGCGTGCTGGGTGCTCAGTGCTCAGAGTGTTGGGTGCTCAGTACTCAGGGTGCTCGGTGCTCAGTGCTCAGTGCTCAGGGTGCTCAGTGCTCAGGGTGCTCAGTGCTCAGGGTGCTGGGTGCTCAGGGTGCTGGGTGCTCAGTGCTCGGGGTGCTGGGTGCTAAGTGCTCAGTGCTCAGGATGCTGGGTGCTCAGTGCTCAGTGCTCAGGGTGCTGGGTGTTCAGTACTCAGGGTGCTCGGTGCTCAGTGCTCAGGGTGCTAGGTGCTCAGTACTCAGGGTGCTGGGTGCTCAGTGCTCAGTGTGATCAGTGCTCAGTACTCAGGGTGCTGGGTGCTCAGTACTCAGGGTGCTGGGTGCTCAGTGCTCAGGGTGCTGGGTGCTCAGTACTCAGGGTGCTGGGTGCTCAGTACTCAGTGTGCTCCGTGCTCAGTACTCAGGGTGCTGGGTGCTCAGTGCTCAGGGTGCTTTGTACTCAGTACTCAGGGTTCTGGGTGCTCAGTACTCAGGGTGCTGGGTGCTCAATGCTCAGGGTGCTGGGTGCTCAGTGCTCAGGGTGCTGGGTGCTCAGTTCTCAGGGTGCTGGGTGCTCAGTGCTCAGGGTGATCGGTGCTCAGTACTCAGGGTGCTCAGTACTCAGGGTGCTGGGTGCTCAGTACTCAGGGTGCTGGGTGCTCAGTGCTCAGGGTGCTGGGTGCTCAGTGCTCTGGGTGCTGGGTGCTCAGTGCTCAGGGTGCTGGGTGCTCAGTGCTCAGGGTGCTGGGTGCTCAGTGATCGGGGTGATGGGTGCTGAGTGCTCAGGGTGCTGGGTGCTCAGTGCTCGGGGTGCTCTGTGCTCAGTGCTCAGGGTCCTGGGTGCTCAGTACTCAATGTGCTGGGTGCTTAGTAATCAGGGTGCTCAGTGCTCAGGACACAGGGTGCTGGGTGATCAGTGCTCGGGGTGCTGGGTGCGGAGTGCTCAGTACTCAAGGTGCTGGGTGCTCAGTGCTCAGGGTGCTGGGTGCTCAGTGCTCAGGGTGCTGGGTGCTCAGTGCTCGGGGAGCTCGGTGCTCAGTACTCAGGGTGCTGGGTGCTCAGTACTCAGTGCTCGGGGTCCTGGGTGCTCCGTGCTCGGGGTGCTGGGTGCTCAGTACTCAGGGTGCTGGGTGCTCATTCTCGGGGTGCTGGGTGCTCAGTGCTCGGGGTGCTGGGTGCTCAGTACTCAGGGTGCTGGGGGCTCAGTACTCAGGGTGCTGGGTGCTCAGTACTCAGGGTGCTCGGTTCTCAGTACTCAGGGTGCTGGGTGCTCATTCTCGGGGTGCTGGGTGCTCAGGGCTCGGGGTGCTGGGTGCTCAGTACTCAGGGTGCTGGGGGCTCAGTACTCAGGGTGCTGGGTGCTCAGTACTCAGGGTAATCTGTTCTCAGTACTCAGGGTGCTGGGTGCTCAGTGCTCGGGGTGCTGGGTGCTCAGTACTCAGGGTGCTGGGTGCTCAGTGCTCGGGTTGCTGGGTGCTCAGTGCTCAGGGTGCTGGGTGCTCAGTGCTCAGTGTGCTGGGTGCTCAGTACTCAGGGTGCTGGGTGCTTAGTACTCAGGGTGCTCAGTGCTCAGTACACAGGGTGCTGGGTGCTCAGTGCTCGGGGTGCTGGGTGCTCAGTGCTCAGTACTCAGGGTGCTGGGTGCTCAGTGCTCAGGGTGCTGGGTGCTCAGTCCTCAGGGTGCTGGGTGCTCAGGGATCGGGGTGCTGGGTGCTCAGTACTCAGGGTGCTCAGAGCTCGGTTAGCTCGGTGCTCAGTACTCAGGGTGCTGGGTGCTCAGTACTCAGTTATCGGGGTCCTGGGTGCTCCGTGCTCGGGGTGCTGGGTGCTCAGTGCTCTGGGTGCTGGGTGCTCAGTACTCAGGGTGCTGGGTGCTCAGTACTCAGGGTGCTGGGTGCTCAGTGCTCAGCGTGCTGTGTGCTCAGTACTCAGGGTGCTGGGTGCTCAGTACTCAGGGTGCTCGGTGCTCAGTACTCAGGGTGCTGGGTCCTCAGTGCTCAGGGTGCTGGGTACTCAGTACTCAGGGTGCTGGGTGCTCAGTACTCAGGGTGCTGGGTGCTCAGTGCTCAGGGTGCTGGGTGCTCAGTGCTCAGGGTGCTGGGTGCTCAGTACTCAGGGTGCTGGGTGCTCAGTGCTCAGGGTGATCGGTGCTCAGTACTCAGGGTGCTCAGTACTCAGGGTGCTGGGTGCTCAGTGCTCAGGGTGCTGGGTGCTCAGTACTCAGGGTGCTGGGTGCTCAGTGCTCGGGGTGCTGGGTGCTCAGTGCTCAGGGTGATCGGTGCTCAGTACTCAGGGTGCTGGGTGCTCAGTGCTCAGGGTGCTGGGTGCTCAGTCCTCAGGGTGCTCAGTGCTCAGGGTGCTGGGTGTTCAGTACTCATGGTGCTGGGTGCTCAGTACTCAGGGTCCTGGGTGCTCCGTGCTCAGTGTGCTGGGTGCTCAGTGCTCAGGGCGCTGGGTGCTCAGTGCTCGGGGTGCTGGGTGCTCAGTGCTCGGGGTGCTGGGTGGTCAGTGCTCAGTGCTCAAGGTGCTGGGTGCTCAGTGCTCAGTGCTCAGGGTGCTGGGTGCTCAGTACTCAGGGTGCTGGGTGCTCAGTACTCAGGGTGTTGGGTGCTCAGTATTCAGGGTGCTCAGTGCTCAGTACTCGGGGTGCTGGGTGCTCAGTGCTCAGTGTGCTCAGTGCTCAGTTCTCAGGGTGCTGGGTGCTCAGTGCTCGGGGCGCTGGGTGCTCAGTGCTCGGGGTGCTGGGTGCTCAGTACTCAGGGTGCTGTGTGCTCAGTGCTCAGTACTCAGCGTGCTGGGTGCTCAGTGCTCAGAGTGTTGGGTGCTCAGTACTCAGGGTGCTGGGTGCTCAGTGCTCAGTGCTCAGGGTGCTCAGTGCTCAGGGTGCTCAGTGCTCAGGGTGCTGGGTGCTCAGGGTGCTGGGTGCTCAGTGCTCAGGGTGCTGGGTGCTCAGTGCTCAGTGCTCAGGGTGCTGGGTGCTCAGTGCTCAGTGCTCAGGGTGCTGGCTGTTCAGTACTCAGGGTGCTCGGTGCTCAGTGCTCAGGGTGCTAGGTGCTCAGTACTCAGGGTGCTGGGTGCTCAGTGCTCGGGGTGCTGGGTGCTCAGTACTCAGGGTGCTGGGTGCTCAGTACTCAGGGTGCTGGGTGCTCAGTGCTCAGGGTGCTGGGTGCTCAGTGCTCTGGGTGCTGGGTGCTCAGTGCTCAGGGTGCTGGGTGCTCAGTGCTCAGGGTGCTGGGTGCTCAGTGATCGGGGTGATGGGTGCTGAGTGCTCAGGGTGCTGAGTGCTCAGTGCTCGGGGTGCTCGTTGCTCAGTGCTCAGGGTCCTGGGTGCTCAGTACTCAGGGTGCTGGGTGCTTAGTAATCAGGGTGCTCAGTGCTCAGTACACAGGGTGCTGGGTGCTCAGTGCTCGGGGTGCTGGGTGCTCAGTGCTCAGTACTCAGGGTGCTGGGTGCTCAGTGCTCAGGGTGCTGAGTGCTCAGTACTCAGCGTGCTGGGTGCTCAGTACTCAGGGTGCTGGGTGCTCAGTGCTCAGGGTGCTGGGTGCTCAGTGCTCAGGGTTCTGGGTGCTCAGTGCTCGGGGAGCTCGGTGCTCAGTACTCAGGGTGCTGGGTGCTCAGTACTCAGTGCTCGGGGTCCTGGGTGCTCTGTGCTCGGGGTGATCTGTTCTCAGTACTCAGGGTGCTGGGTGCTCAGTGCTCGGGGTGCTGGGTGCTCAGTACTCGGGGCGCTCAGTACTCAGGGTACTGGATGCTCAGTACTCAGGGTGCTGGGTGCTCAGAGCTCGGGGTGCTCGGTGCTCAGTACTCGGGGTGCTGGGTGCTCAGTGCTCAGGGTGCTGGGTGCTCAGTGCTCGGGGTGCTGGGTGCTCAGTGCTGAGGGTGCTGGCTGCTCAGTGCTCAGGGTGCTGGGTGCTCAGTACTCAGGGTGCTAGGTGCTCAGTACTCAGGGTGCTCAGTGCTCAGTACTCAGCGTGCTGGGTGCTCAGTGCTCAGGGTCCTCGGTGCTCAGTACTCAGGCTGTTCAGTGCTCAGTACTCAGCGTGCTTTGTGCTCAGTGCTCAGGGTGCTGGGTGCTCAGTACTCAGGGTGCTGGGTGCTCAGTATTCAGGGTGCTGGGTGCTCAGTACTCAGGGTGCTGGGTGCTCAGTGCACGGGGTGCTCGGTGATCAGTACTCAGGGTGCTGGGTGCTCAGTGCTCAGGGTGCTGAGTACTCAGTACTCAGGGTGCTGGGTGCTCAGTACACAGGGTGCTGGGTGCTCAGTGCTCGGGGTGCTGGGTGCTCAGTGCTCAGTACTCAGGGTGCTGGGTGCTCAGTGCTCAGGGTGCTGGGTGCTCAGTACTCAGGGTGCTGGGTACTCAGTATTCAGGGTGCTGGGTGCTCAGTACTCAGGGTGCTGGGTGCTCAGTGCTCGGGGTGCTCGGTGCTCAGTGCTCAGTGTGCTGGGTGCTCAGTACTCAGGGTGCTGGGTGCTTAGTACTCAGGGTGCTCAGTGCTCAGTACACAGGGTGCTGGGTGCTCAGTGCTCGGGGTGCTGGGTGCTCAGTGCTCAGTACTCAGGGTGCTGGGTGCTCAGTGCTCAGGGTGCTGGGTGCTCAGTACTCAGCGTGCTGGGTGCTCAGTACTCAGGGTGCTGGGTGCTCAGTGCTCAGGGTGCTGGGTGCTCAGTCCTCAGGGTGCTGGGTGCTCAGTGATCAGGGTGCTGGGTGCTCAGTACTCAGGGTGCTCAGTGCTCGGTTAGCTCGGTGCTCAGTACTCAGGGTGTTGGGTGCTCAGTACTCAGTTCTCGGGGTCCTGGGTGCTCCGTGCTCGGGTTGCTGGGTGCTCAGTGCTCTGGGTGCTGGGTGCTCAGTACTCAGGGTGCTGGGTGCTCAGTACTCAGGGTGCTGGGTGCTCAGTGCTCAGGGTGCTGTGTGCTCAGTACTCAGGGTGCTGGGTGCTCAGTACTCAGGGTGCTCGGTGCTCAGTACTCAGGTTGCTGGGTCCTCAGTGCTCAGGGTGCTGGGTACTCAGTACTCAGGGTGCTGGGTGCTCAGTACTCAGGGTGCTGGGTGCTCAGTGCTCAGGGTGCTGGGTGCTCAGTGCTCAGGGTGCTGGGTGCTCAGTACTCAGGGTGCTTTGTGCTCAGTGCTCAGGGTGATCGTTGCTCAGTACTCAGGGTGCTCAGTACTCAGGGTGCTGGGTGCTCAGTGCTCAGGGTGCTGGGTGCTCAGTACTCAGGGTGCTGGGTGCTCAGTGCTCGGGGTGCTGGGTGCTCAGTGCTCAGGGTGCTGGGTGCTCAGTACTCATGGTGCTGGGTGCTCAGTACTCAGGGTCCTGGGTGCTCAGTGCTCAGTGTGCTGGGTGCTCAGTGCTCAGGGCGCTGGGTGCTCAGTGCTCGGGGTGCTGGGTGCTCAGTGCTCGGGGTGCTGGGTGGTCAGTGCTCAGTGCTCAAGGTGCTGGGTGCTCAGTGCTCAGTGCTGAGGGTGCTGGGTGCTCAGTACTCAGGGTGCTGGGTGCTCAGTACTCAGGGTGCTGGGTGCTCAGTTCTCAGGGTGCTGGGTGATCAGTACTCTGGGTGTTGGGTGCTCAGTACTCAGGGTGCTCAGTGCTCAGTACTCGGGGTGCTGGGTGCTCAGTGCTCAGTGTGCTCAGTGCTCAGTGCTCAGGGTGCTGGGTGCTCAGTGCTCGGGGCGCTGGGTGCTCAGTGCTCGGGGTGCTGGGTGCTCAGTACTCAGGGTGCTGTGTGCTCAGTGCTCAGTACTCAGCGTGCTGGGTGCTCAGTGCTCAGAGTGTTGGGTGCTCAGTACTCAGGGTGCTGGGTGCTCAGTGCTCAGTGCTCAGGGTGCTCAGTGCTCCGGGTGCTCAGTGCTCAGGGTGCTGGGTGCTCAGGGTGCTGGGTGCTCAGTGCTCGGTGTGCTGGGTGCTCAGTGCTCAGTGCTCAGTGTGCTGGGTGCTCAGTGCTCAGTGCTCAGGGTGCTGGGTGTTCAGTACTCAGGGTGCTCGGTGCTCAGTGCTCAGGGTGCTAGGTGCTCAGTACTCAGGGTGCTGGGTGCTCAGTGCTCGGGGTGCTGGGTGCTCAGTACTCAGGGTGCTGGATGCTCAGTACTCAGGGTGCTGGGAGCTCAGTGCTCAGGGTGCTGGGTGCTCAGTGCTCTGGGTGCTGGGTGCTCAGTGCTCAGGGTGCTGGGTGCTCAGTGCTCAGGGTGCTGGGTGCTCAGTGATCGGGGTGATGGGTGCTGAGTGCTCAGGGTGCTGAGTGCTCAGTGCTCGGGGTGCTCGGTGCTCAGTGCTCAGGGTCCTGGGTGCTCAGTACTCAGGGTGCTGGGTGCTTAGTAATCAGGGTGCTCAGTGCTCAGTACACAGGGTGCTGGGTGCTCAGTGCTCAGGGTGCTGGGTGCTCAGTGCTCAGTACTCAGGGTGCTGGGTGCTCAGTGCTCAGGGTGCTGAGTGCTCAGTACTCAGCGTGCTGGGTGCTCAGTACTCAGGGTGCTGGGTGCTCAGTGCTTGGGGAGCTCGGTGCTCAGTACTCAGGGTGCTGGGTGCTCAGTACTCAGTGCTCGGGGTCCTGGGTGCTCTGTGCTCGGGGTGATCTGTTCTCAGTACTCAGGGTGCTGGGTGCTCAGTGCTCTGGGTGCTGGGTGCTCAGTACTCGGGGCGCTCAGTACTCAGGGTACTGGATGCTCAGTACTCAGGGTGCTGGGTGCTCAGAGCTCGGGGTGCTGGGTGCTCAGTGCTCGGGGTGCTGGGTGCTCAGTGCTGAGGGTGCTGGCTGCTCAGTGCTCAGGGTGCTGGGTGCTCAGTACTCAGGGTGCTAGGTGCTCAGTACTCAGGGTGCTCAGTGCTCAGTACTCAGCGTGCTGGGTGCTCAGTGCTCAGGGTCCTCGGTGCTCAGTACTCAGGCTGTTCAGTGCTCAGTACTCAGCGTGCTTTGTGCTCAGTGCTCAGGGTGCTGGGTGCTCAGTACTCAGGGTGCTGGGTGCTCAGTATTCAGGGTGCTGGGTGCTCAGTACTCAGGGTGCTGGGTGCTCAGTGCACGGGGTGCTCGGTGATCAGTACTCAGGGTGCTGGGTGCTCAGTGCTCAGGGTGCTGAGTACTCAGTACTCAGGGTGCTGGGTGCTCAGTACACAGGGTGCTGGGTGCTCAGTGCTCGGGGTGCTGGGTGCTCAGTGCTCAGTACTCAGGGTGCTGGGTGCTCAGTGCTCAGGGTGCTGGGTGCTCAGTACTCAGGGTGCTGGGTGCTCAGTATTCAGGGTGCTGGGTGCTCAGTACTCAGGGTGCTGGGTGCTCAGTGCTCGGGGTGCTCGGTGCTCAGTGCTCAGTGTGCTGGGTGCTCAGTACTCAGGGTGCTGGGTGCTTAGTACTCAGGGTGCTCAGTGCTCAGTACACAGGGTGCTGGGTGCTCAGTGCTCGGGGTGCTGGGTGCTCAGTGCTCAGTACTCAGGGTGCTGGGTGCTCAGTGCTCAGGGTGCTGGGTGCTCAGTACTCAGCGTGCTGGGTGCTCAGTACTCAGGGTGCTGGGTGCTCAGTGCTCAGGGTGCTGGGTGCTCAGTCCTCAGGGTGCTGGGTGCTCAGTGATCAGGGTGCTGGGTGCTCAGTACTCAGGGTGCTCAGTGCTCGGTTAGCTCGGTGCTCAGTACTCAGGGTGTTGGGTGCTCAGTACTCAGTTCTCGGGGTCCTGGGTGCTCCGTGCTCGGGTTGCTGGGTGCTCAGTGCTCTGGGTGCTGGGTGCTCAGTACTCAGGGTGCTGGGTGCTCAGTACTCAGGGTGCTGGGTGCTCAGTGCTCAGGGTGCTGTGTGCTCAGTACTCAGGGTGCTGGGTGCTCAGTACTCAGGGTGCTCGGTGCTCAGTACTCAGGGTGCTGGGTCCTCAGTGCTCAGGGTGCTGGGTACTCAGTACTCAGGGTGCTGGGTGCTCAGTACTCAGGGTGCTGGGTGCTCAGTGCTCAGGGTGCTGGGTGCTCAGTGCTCAGGGTGCTGGGTGCTCAGTACTCAGGGTGCTGGGTGCTCAGTGCTCAGGGTGATCGGTGCTCAGTACTCAGGGTGCTCAGTACTCAGGGTGCTGGGTGCTCAGTGCTCAGGGTGCTGGGTGCTCAGTACTCAGGGTGCTGGGTGCTCAGTGCTCGGGGTGCTGGGTGCTCAGTGCTCAGGGTGCTGGGTGCTCAGTACTCATGGTGCTGGGTGCTCAGTACTCAGGGTCCTGGGTGCTCAGTGCTCAGTGTGCTGGGTGCTCAGTGCTCAGGGCGCTGGGTGCTCAGTGCTCGGGGTGCTGGGTGCTCAGTGCTCGGGGTGCTGGGTGGTCAGTGCTCAGTGCTCAAGGTGCTGGGTGCTCAGTGCTCAGTGCTGAGGGTGCTGGGTGCTCAGTACTCAGGGTGCTGGGTGCTCAGTACTCAGGGTGCTGGGTGCTCAGTTCTCAGGGTGCTGGGTGATCAGTACTCTGGGTGTTGGGTGCTCAGTACTCAGGGTGCTCAGTGCTCAGTACTCGGGGTGCTGGGTGCTCAGTGCTCAGTGTGCTCAGTGCTCAGTGCTCAGGGTGCTGGGTGCTCAGTGCTCGGGGCGCTGGGTGCTCAGTGCTCGGGGTGCTGGGTGCTCAGTACTCAGGGTGCTGTGTGCTCAGTGCTCAGTACTCAGCGTGCTGGGTGCTCAGTGCTCAGAGTGTTGGGTGCTCAGTACTCAGGGTTCTGGGTGCTCAGTGCTCAGTGCTCAGGGTGCTCAGTGCTCCGGGTGCTCAGTGCTCAGGGTGCTGGGTGCTCAGGGTGCTGGGTGCTCAGTGCTCGGGGTGCTGGGTGCTCAGTGCTCAGTGCTCAGTGTGCTGTGTGCTCAGTGCTCAGTGCTCAGGGTGCTGGGTGTTCAGTACTCAGGGTGCTCGGTGCTCAGTGCTCAGGGTGCTAGGTGCTCAGTACTCAGGGTGCTGGGTGCTCAGTGCTCGGGGTGCTGGGTGCTCAGTACTCAGGGTGCTGGATGCTCAGTACTCAGGGTGCTGGGAGCTCAGTGCTCAGGGTGCTGGGTGCTCAGTGCTCTGGGTGCTGGGTGCTCAGTGCTCAGGGTGCTGGGTGCTCAGTGCTCAGGGTGCTGGGTGCTCAGTGATCGGGGTGATGGGTGCTGAGTGCTCAGGGTGCTGAGTGCTCAGTGCTCGGGGTGCTCGGTGCTCAGTGCTCAGGGTCCTGGGTGCTCAGTACTCAGGGTGCTGGGTGCTTAGTAATCAGGGTGCTCAGTGCTCAGTACACAGGGTGCTGGGTGCTCAGTGCTCAGGGTGCTGGGTGCTCAGTGCTCAGTACTCAGGGTGCTGGGTGCTCAGTGCTCAGGGTGCTGAGTGCTCAGTACTCAGCGTGCTGGGTGCTCAGTACTCAGGGTGCTGGGTGCTCAGTGCTTGGGGAGCTCGGTGCTCAGTACTCAGGGTGCTGGGTGCTCAGTACTCAGTGCTCGGGGTCCTGGGTGCTCTGTGCTCGGGGTGATCTGTTCTCAGTACTCAGGGTGCTGGGTGCTCAGTGCTCTGGGTGCTGGGTGCTCAGTACTCGGGGCGCTCAGTACTCAGGGTACTGGATGCTCAGTACTCAGGGTGCTGGGTGCTCAGAGCTCGGGGTGCTCGGTGCTCAGTACTCGGGGTGCTGGGTGCTCAGTTTTCAGGGTGCTGGGTGCTCAGTGCTCGGGGTGCTGGGTGCTCAGTGCTGAGGGTGCCTGCTGCTCAGTGCTCAGGGTGCTGGGTGCTCAGTACTCAGGGTGCTAGGTGCTCAGTACTCAGGGTGCTCAGTGCTCAGTACTCAGCGTGCTGGGTGCTCAGTGCTCAGGGTCCTCGGTGCTCAGTACTCAGGCTGTTCAGTGCTCAGTACTCAGCGTGCTTTGTGCTCAGTGCTCAGGGTGCTGGGTGCTCAGTACTCAGGGTGCTGGTTGCTCAGTATTCAGGGTGCTGGGTGCTCAGTACTCAGGGTGCTGGGTGCTCAGTGCACCGGGTGCTCGGTGATCAGTACTCAGGGTGCTGGGTGCTCAGTGCTCAGGGTGCTGAGTACTCAGTACTCAGGGTGCTGGGTGCTCAGTGCTCAGGGTGCTGGGTGCTCAGTGCTCAGGGTGCTGGGTGCTCAGTGCTCGGGGTGCTGGGTGCTCAGTGCTCGGGGTTTCTGGGTGCTCAGTGCTCAGGGTGCTGGGTGCTCAGTACTCAGGGTGCTGGGTGCTCATTACTCAGGGTGCTGGGTGCTCAGTGCTCAGGGTGCTGGGTGCTCAGTCCTCAGGGTGCTGGGTGCTCAGTACTCAGGGTGTTCGGTGCTTAGTACTCAGGGTGCTCAGTGCTCAGTACTCAGGGTGCTGGTTGCTCAGTGCTCAGGGTGCTCGGTGCTCAGTGCTCGGGGCGCTGGGTGCTCAGTGCTCGGGGTGCTGGGTGCTCAGTACTCAGGGTGCTGTGTGCTCAGTGCTCAGGGTGCTGGGTGCTCAGTGCTCAGGGCGCTGGGTGCTCAGTGCTCAGGGTGCTGGGTGCTCAGTGCTCGGGGTGCTGGGTGGTCAGTGCTCAGTGCTCAAGGTGCTGGGTGCTCAGTGCTCAGTGCTCAGGGTGCTGGGTGCTCAGTACTCAGGGTGCTGGGTGCTCAGTACTCAGGGTGCTGGGTGCTCAGTTCTCAGGGTGCTGGGTGATCAGTACTCTGGGTGTTGGGTGCTCAGTACTCAGGGTGCTCAGTGCTCAGTACTCGGGGTGCTGGGTGCTCAGTGCTCAGTGTGCTCAGTGCTCAGTGCTCAGGGTGCTGGGTGCTCAGTGCTCGGGGCGCTGGGTGCTCAGTGCTCGGGGTGCTGGGTGCTCAGTACTCAGGGTGCTGTGTGCTCAGTGCTCAGTACTCAGCGTGCTGGGTGCTCAGTGCTCAGAGTGTTGGGTGCTCAGTACTCAGGGTGCTGGGTGCTCAGTGCTCAGTGCTCAGGGTGCTCAGTGCTCAGGGTGCTCAGTGCTCAGGGTGCTGGGTGCTCAGGGTGCTGGGTGCTCAGTGCTCGGGGTGCTGGGTGCTCAGTGCTCAGTGTTCAGGGTGCTGGGTGCTCAGTGCTCAGTGCTCAGGGTGCTGGGTGTTCAGTACTCAGGGTGCTCGGTGCTCAGTGCTCAGGGTGCTAGGTGCTCAGTACTCAGGGTGCTGGGTGCTCAGTGCTCGGGGTGCTGGGTGCTCAGTACTCAGGGTGCTGGATGCTCAGTACTCAGGGTGCTGGGAGCTCAGTGCTCAGGGTGCTGGGTGCTCAGTGCTCTGGGTGCTGGGTGCTCAGTGCTCAGGGTGCTGGGTGCTCAGTGCTCAGGGTGCTGGGTGCTCAGTGATCGGGGTGATGGGTGCTGAGTGCTCAGGGTGCTGAGTGCTCAGTGCTCGGGGTGCTCGGTGCTCAGTGCTCAGGGTCCTGGGTGATCAGTACTCAGGGTGCTGGGTGCTTAGTAATCAGGGTGCTCAGGGCTCAGTACACAGGGTGCTGGGTGCTCAGTGCTCAGGGTGCTGGGTGCTCAGTGCTCAGTACTCAGGGTGCTGGGTGCTCAGTGCTCAGGGTGCTGAGTGCTCAGTACTCAGCGTGCTGGGTGCTCAGTACTTAGGGTGCTGGGTGCTCAGTGCTCAGGGTGCTGGGTGCTCAGTGCTCAGGGTGCTGGGTGCTCAGTGCTCGGGGAGCTCGGTGCTCAGTACTCAGGGTGCTGGGTGCTCAGTACTCAGTGCTCGGGGTCCTGGGTGCTCTGTGCTCGGGGTGATCTGTTCTCAGTACTCAGGGTGCTGGGTGCTCAGTGCTCGGGGTGCTGGGTGCTCAGTACTCGGGGCACTCAGTACTCAGGGTACTGGATGCTCAGTACTCAGGGTGCTGGGTGCTCAGAGCTCGGGGTGCTCGGTGCTCAGTACTCGGGGTGCTGGGTGCTCAGTGCTCAGGGTGCTGGGTGCTCAGTGCTCGGGGTGCTGGGTGCTCAGTGCTGAGGGTGCTGGCTGCTCAGTGCTCAGGGTGCTGGGTGCTCAGTACTCAGGGTGCTAGGTGCTCAGTACTCAGGGTGCTCAGTGCTCAGTACTCAGCGTGCTGGGTGCTCAGTGCTCAGGGTCCTTGTTGCTCAGTACTCAGGCTGTTCAGTGCTCAGTACTCAGCGTGCTTTGTGCTCAGTGCTCAGGGTGCTGGGTGCTCAGGACTCAGGGTGCTGGGTGCTCAGTATTCAGGGTGCTGGGTGCTCAGTACTCAGGGTGCTGGGTGCTCAGTGCACGGGGTGCTCGGTGATCAGTACTCAGGGTGCTGGGTGCTCAGTGCTCAGGGTGCTGAGTACTCAGTACTCAGGGTGCTGGGTGCTCAGTGCTCAGGGTGCTGGGTGCTCAGTGCTCAGGGTGCTGGGTGCTCAGTGCTCGGGGTGCTGGCCGCTCAGTGCTCGGGGTGCTGGGTGCTCAGTGCTCAGGGTGCTGGGTGCTCAGTACTCAGGGTGCTGGGTGCTCATTACTCAGGGTGCTGGGTGCTCAGTGCTCAGGGTGCTGGGTGCTCAGTCCTCAGGGTGCTGGGTGCTCAGTACTCAGGGTGTTCGGTGCTTAGTACTCAGGGTGCTCAGTGCTCAGTACTCAGGGTGCTGGTTGCTCAGTGCTCGGGGTGCTCGGTGCTCAGTACTCAGGGTGCTGGGTGCTCAGTACTCAGGGTGCTGGGTGCTCCGTACTCAGGGTGCTGGGTGCTCAGTACTCAGGGTGCTGGGTGCTCAGTACTCAGGGTGCTGGGTGCTCAGTGCTCAGGGTGCTGGGTGCTCAGTACTCAGGGTGCTGGGTGCTCAGTACTCAGGGTGCTCGGTGCTCAGTACTCAGGGTGCTGGGTGCTCAGTGCTCAGGGTGCTTTGTACTCAGTACTCAGGGTTCTGGGTGCTCAGTACTCAGGGTGCTGGGTGCTCAGTGCTCAGGGTGCTGGGTGCTCAGTGCTCAGGGTGCTGTGTGCTCAGTACTCAGGGTGCTGGGTGCTCAGTTCTCAGGGTGATCGGTGCTCAGTACTCAGGGTGCTCAGTACTCAGGGTGCTGGGTGCTCAGTGCTCAGGGTGCTGGGTGCTCAGTACTCAGGGTGCTCAGTGCTCAGGGTTCTGGGTGCTCAGGGTGCTGGGTGCTCAGTGCTCGGGGTGCTGGGTGCTCAGTGCTCAGGGTGCTGTGTGCTCAGTGCTCAGTACTCAGCGTGCTGGGTGCTCAGTGCTCAGAGTGTTGGGTGCTCAGTGCTCAGGGTGCTGGGTGCTCAGTGCTCAGGGTGCTGGGTGCTCAGTGCTCAGGGTGCTGGGTGCTCAGTCCTCAGGGTGCTGGGTGCTCAGTACTCAGGGTGTTCGGTGCTTAGTACTCAGGGTGCTCAGTGCTCAGTACTCAGGGTGCTGGTTGCTCAGTGCTCAGGGTGCTCGGTGCTCAGTGCTCGGGGCGCTGGGTGCTCAGTGCTCGGGGTGCTGGGTGCTCAGTACTCAGGGTGCTGTGTGCTCAGTGCTCAGGGTGCTGGGTGCTCAGTGCTCAGGGCGCTGGGTGCTCAGTGCTCGGGGTGCTGGGTGCTCAGTGCTCGGGGTGCTGGGTGGTCAGTGCTCAGTGCTCAAGGTGCTGGGTGCTCAGTGCTCAGTGCTCAGGGTGCTGGGTGCTCAGTACTCAGGGTGCTGGGTGCTCAGTACTCAGGGTGCTGGGTGCTCAGTTCTCAGGGTGCTGGGTGATCAGTACTCTGGGTGTTGGGTGCTCAGTACTCAGGGTGCTCAGTGCTCAGTACTCGGGGTGCTGGGTGCTCAGTGCTCAGTGTGCTCAGTGCTCAGTGCTCAGGGTGCTGGGTGCTCAGTGCTCGGGGCGCTGGGTGCTCAGTGCTCGGGGTGCTGGGTGCTCAGTACTCAGGGTGCTGTGTGCTCAGTGCTCAGTACTCTGCGTGCTGGGTGCTCAGTGCTCAGGGTGCTGGGTGCTCAGTCCTCAGGGTGCTGGGTGCTCAGTACTCAGGGTGTTCGGTGCTTAGTACTCAGGGTGCTCAGTGCTCAGTACTCAGGGTGCTGGTTGCTCAGTGCTCGGGGTGCTCGGTGCTCAGTACTCAGGGTGCTGGGTGCTCAGTACTCAGGGTGCTGGGTGCTCCGTACTCAGGGTGCTGGGTGCTCAGTACTCAGGGTGCTGGGTGCTCAGTACTCAGGGTGCTGGGTGCTCAGTGCTCAGGGTGCTGGGTGCTCAGTACTCAGGGTGCTGGGTGCTCAGTACTCAGGGTGCTCGGTGCTCAGTACTCAGGGTGCTGGGTGCTCAGTGCTCAGGGTGCTTTGTACTCAGTACTCAGGGTTCTGGGTGCTCAGTACTCAGGGTGCTGGGTGCTCAGTGCTCAGGGTGCTGGGTGCTCAGTGCTCAGGGTGCTGTGTGCTCAGTACTCAGGGTGCTGGGTGCTCAGTTCTCAGGGTGATCGGTGCTCAGTACTCAGGGTGCTCAGTACTCAGGGTGCTGGGTGCTCAGTGCTCAGGGTGCTGGGTGCTCAGTACTCAGGGTGCTCAGTGCTCAGGGTTCTGGGTGCTCAGGGTGCTGGGTGCTCAGTGCTCGGGGTGCTGGGTGCTCAGTGCTCAGGGTGCTGTGTGCTCAGTGCTCAGTACTCAGCGTGCTGGGTGCTCAGTGCTCAGAGTGTTGGGTGCTCAGTGCTCAGGGTGCTGGGTGCTCAGTGCTCAGGGTGCTGGGTGCTCAGTGCTCAGGGTGCTGGGTGCTCAGTCCTCAGGGTGCTGGGTGCTCAGTACTCAGGGTGTTCGGTGCTTAGTACTCAGGGTGCTCAGTGCTCAGTACTCAGGGTGCTGGTTGCTCAGTGCTCAGGGTGCTCGGTGCTCAGTGCTCGGGGCGCTGGGTGCTCAGTGCTCGGGGTGCTGGGTGCTCAGTACTCAGGGTGCTGTGTGCTCAGTGCTCAGGGTGCTGGGTGCTCAGTGCTCAGGGCGCTGGGTGCTCAGTGCTCGGGGTGCTGGGTGCTCAGTGCTCGGGGTGCTGGGTGGTCAGTGCTCAGTGCTCAAGGTGCTGGGTGCTCAGTGCTCAGTGCTCAGGGTGCTGGGTGCTCAGTACTCAGGGTGCTGGGTGCTCAGTACTCAGGGTGCTGGGTGCTCAGTTCTCAGGGTGCTGGGTGATCAGTACTCTGGGTGTTGGGTGCTCAGTACTCAGGGTGCTCAGTGCTCAGTACTCGGGGTGCTGGGTGCTCAGTGCTCAGTGTGCTCAGTGCTCAGTGCTCAGGGTGCTGGGTGCTCAGTGCTCGGGGCGCTGGGTGCTCAGTGCTCGGGGTGCTGGGTGCTCAGTACTCAGGGTGCTGTGTGCTCAGTGCTCAGTACTCAGCGTGCTGGGTGCTCAGTGCTCAGAGTGTTGGGTGCTCAGTACTCAGGGTGCTGGGTGCTCAGTGCTCAGTGCTCAGGGTGCTCAGTGCTCAGGGTGCTCAGTGCTCAGGGTGCTGGGTGCTCAGGGTGCTGGGTGCTCAGTGCTCGGGGTGCTGGGTGCTCAGTGCTCAGTGTTCAGGGTGCTGGGTGCTCAGTGCTCAGTGCTCAGGGTGCTGGGTGTTCAGTACTCAGGGTGCTCGGTGCTCAGTGCTCAGGGTGCTAGGTGCTCAGTACTCAGGGTGCTGGGTGCTCAGTGCTCGGGGTGCTGGGTGCTCAGTACTCAGGGTGCTGGATGCTCAGTACTCAGGGTGCTGGGAGCTCAGTGCTCAGGGTGCTGGGTGCTCAGTGCTCTGGGTGCTGGGTGCTCAGTGCTCAGGGTGCTGGGTGCTCAGTGCTCAGGGTGCTGGGTGCTCAGTGATCGGGGTGATGGGTGCTGAGTGCTCAGGGTGCTGAGTGCTCAGTGCTCGGGGTGCTCGGTGCTCAGTGCTCAGGGTCCTGGGTGCTCAGTACTCAGGGTGCTGGGTGCTTAGTAATCAGGGTGCTCAGTGCTCAGTACACAGGGTGCTGGGTGCTCAGTGCTCAGGGTGCTGGGTGCTCAGTCCTCAGTACTCAGGGTGTTGGGTGCTCAGTGCTCAGGGTGCTGAGTGCTCAGTACTCAGCGTGCTGGGTGCTCAGTACTCAGGGTGCTGGGTGCTCAGTGCTCAGGGTGCTGGGTGCTCAGTGCTCAGGGTGCTGGGTGCTCAGTGCTCGGGGAGCTCGGTGCTCAGTACTCAGGGTGCTGGGTGCTCAGTACTCAGTGCTCGGGGTCCTGGGTGCTCTGTGCTCGGGGTGATCTGTTCTCAGTACTCAGGGTGCTGGGTGCTCAGTGCTCGGGGTGCTGGGTGCTCAGTACTCGGGGCGCTCAGTACTCAGGGTACTGGATGCTCAGTACTCAGGGTGCTGGGTGCTCAGAGCTCGGGGTGCTCGGTGCTCAGTACTCGGGGTGCTGGGTGCTCAGTGCTCAGGGTGCTGGTTGCTCAGTGCTCGGGGTGCTGGGTGCTCAGTGCTGAGGGTGCTGGCTGCTCAGTGCTCAGGGTGCTGGGTGCTCAGTACTCAGGGTGCTAGGTGCTCAGTACTCAGGGTGCTCAGTGCTCAGTACTCAGCGTGCTGGGTGCTCAGTGCTCAGGGTCCTTGGTGCTCAGTACTCAGGCTGTTCAGTGCTCAGTACTCAGCGTGCTTTATGCTCAGTGCTCAGGGTGCTGGGTGCTCAGGACTCAGGGTGCTGGGTGCTCAGTATTCAGGGTGCTGGGTGCTCAGTACTCAGGGTGCTGGGTGCTCAGTGCACGGGGTGCTCGGTGATCAGTACTCAGGGTGCTGGGTGCTCAGTGCTCAGGGTGCTGAGTACTCAGTACTCAGGGTGCTGGGTGCTCAGTGCTCAGGGTGCTGTGTGCTCAGTGCTCAGGGTGCTGGGTGCTCAGTGCTCGGGGTGCTGGCCGCTCAGTGCTCGGGGTGCTGGGTGCTCAGTGCTCAGGGTGCTGGGTGCTCAGTACTCAGGGTGCTGGGTGCTCATTACTCAGGGTGCTGGGTGCTCAGTGCTCAGGGTGCTGGGTGCTCAGTCCTCAGGGTGCTGGGTGCTCAGTACTCAGGGTGTTCGGTGCTTAGTACTCAGGGTGCTCAGTGCTCAGTACTCAGGGTGCTGGTTGCTCAGTGCTCGGGGTGCTCGGTGCTCAGTACTCAGGGTGCTGGGTGCTCAGTACTCAGGGTGCTGGGTGCTCCGTACTCAGGGTGCTGGGTGCTCAGTACTCAGGGTGCTGGGTGCTCAGTACTCAGGGTGCTGGGTGCTCAGTGCTCAGGGTGCTGGGTGCTCAGTACTCAGGGTGCTGGGTGCTCAGTACTCAGGGTGCTCGGTGCTCAGTACTCAGGGTGCTGGGTGCTCAGTGCTCAGGGTGCTTTGTACTCAGTACTCAGGGTTCTGGGTGCTCAGTACTCAGGGTGCTGGGTGCTCAGTGCTCAGGGTGCTGGGTGCTCAGTGCTCAGGTTGCTGTGTGCTCAGTACTCAGGGTGCTGGGTGCTCAGTTCTCAGGGTGATCGGTGCTCAGTACTCAGGGTGCTCAGTACTCAGGGTGCTGGGTGCTCAGTGCTCAGGGTGCTGGGTGCTCAGTACTCAGGGTGCTCAGTGCTCAGGGTTCTGGGTGCTCAGGGTGCTGGGTGCTCAGTGCTCGGGGTGCTGGGTGCTCAGTGCTCAGGGTGCTGTGTGCTCAGTGCTCAGTACTCAGCGTGCTGAGTGCTCAGTGCTCAGAGTGTTGGGTGCTCAGTACTCAGGGTGCTGGGTGCTCAGTGCTCAGTGCTCAGGGTGCTCAGTGCTCAGGGTGCTGGGTGCTCAGTGCTCGGGGTGCTGGGTGCTCAGTGCTCAGTGCTCAGGGTGCTGGGTGTTCAGTACTCAGGGTGCTCGGTGCGCAGTGCTCAGGGTGCTAGGTGCTCAGTACTCAGGGTGCTGGGTGCTCAGTGCTCGGGGTGCTGGGTGCTCAGTGCTCAGGGTGATCAGTGCTCAGTACTCAGGGTGCTGGGTGCTCAGTACTCAGGGTGCTGGGTGCTCAGTACTCAGGGTGCTGGGTGCTCAGTACTCAGGGTGCTCCGTGCTCAGTACTCAGGGTGCTGGGTGCTCAGTGCTCAGGGTGCTTTGTACTCAGTACTCAGCGTTCTGGGTGCTCAGTACTCAGGGTGCTGGGTGCTCAATGCTCAGGGTGCTGGGTGCTCAGTGCTCAGGGTGCTGGGTGCTCAGTACTCAGGGTGCTGGGTGCTCAGTGCTCAGGGTGATCGGTGCTCAGTACTCAGGGTGCTCAGTACTCAGGTTGCTGGGTGCTCAGTACTCAGGGTGCTGGGTGCTCATTGCTCAGGGTGCTGGGTGCTCAGTGCTCTGGGTGCTGGGTGCTCAGTGCTCAGGGTGCTGGGTGCTCAGTGCTCAGGGTGCTGGGCGCTCAGTGCTCGGGGTGCTCGGTGCTCAGTGCTCAGGGTCCTGGGTGCTCAGTACTCAGGGTGCTGGGTGCTTAGTCATCAGGGTGCTCAGTGCTCAGTACACAGGGTGCTGGGTGCTCAGTGCTCGGGGTGCTGGGTGCTCAGTGCTCAGTGCTCAGGGTGCTGGGTGCTCAGTGCTCAGGGTGCTGGGTGCTCAGTGCTCGGGGAGCTCGGTGCTCAGTACTCAGGGTGCTGGGTGCTCAGTACTCAGTGCTCGGGGACCTGGGTGCTCCGTGCTCGGGGTGCTGGGTGCTCAGTACTCAGGGTGCTGGGTGCTCAGTGCTCGGGGTGCTGGGTGCTCAGTACTCAGGGTTCTGGGGGCTCAGTACTCAGGGTGCTGGGTGCTCAGTACTCAGGGTGCTCGGTTCTCAGTACTCAGGGTGCTGGGTGCTCATTCTCGGGGTGCTGGGTGCTCAGTGCTCGGGGTGCTGGGTGCTCAGTACTCAGGGTGCTGGG
This sequence comes from Microtus oregoni, assembly GCF_018167655.1. NCBI lineage: Eukaryota > Metazoa > Chordata > Mammalia > Rodentia > Cricetidae > Microtus > Microtus oregoni. The sequence goes on from NW_024543385.1 coordinate 175,937, forward strand.
GGCTCAGTACTCAGGGTGCTGTGTGCTCAGTACTCAGGGTGATCTGTTCTCAGTACTCAGGGTGCTGGGTGCTCAGTACTCGGGGTGCTCAGTACTCAGGGTACTGGGTGCTCAGTACTCAGGGTGCTGGGTGCTCAGTGCTCGGGGTGCTCGGTGCTCAGTACTCGGGGTGCTGGGTGCTCAGTACTCGGGGTGCTGGGTGCTCAGTGCTCAGGGTGCTGGGTGCTCAGTGCTCGGGGTGCTGGGTGCTCAGTGCTGAGGGTGCTGGCTGCTCAGTGCTCAGGGTGCTGGGTGCTCAGTACTCAGGGTGCTAGGTGCTCAGTACTCAGGGTGCTCAGTGCTCCGTACTCAGCGTGCTGGGTGCTCAGTGCTCAGGGTCCTCGGTGCTCAGTACTCAGGGTGCTCAGTGCTCAGTACTCAGCGTGCTTTATGCTCAGTGCTCAGGGTGCTGGGTGCTCAGTACTCAGGGTGCTGGGTGCTCAGTACTCAGGGTGCTGGGTGCTCAGTACTCAGGGTGCTGGGTGCTCAGTGCTCGGGGTGCTCGGTGATCAGTACTCAGGGTGCTGGGTGCTCAGTGCTCAGGGTGCTGAGTACTCAGTACTCAGGGTGCTGGGTGCTCAGTGCTCAGGGTGCTGGGTGCTCAGTACTCAGGGTGCTGGGAGCTCAGTACTCAGGGTGCTCGGTGCTCAGTACTCAGGGTGCTGGGTGCTCAGTGCTCAGGGTGCTTTGTACTCAGTACTCAGGGTTCTGGGTGCTCATAACTCACGGTGCTGGGTGCTCAGTGCTCAGGGTGCTGGGTGCTCAGTGCTCAGGGTGCTGGGTGCTCAGTACTCAGGGTGCTGGGTGCTCAGTGCTCAGGGTGATCGTTGCTCAGTACTCAGGGTGCTCAGTACTCAGGGTGCTGGGTGCTCAGTGCTCAGGGTGCTGGGTGCTCAGTACTCAGGGTGCTGGGTGCTCAGTGCTCGGGGTGCTGGGTGCTCAGTGCTCAGGGTGATCGGTGCTCAGTACTCAGGGTGCTGGGTGCTCAGTGCTCAGGTTGCTGGGTGCTCAGTCCTCAGGGTGCTCAGTGCTCAGGGTGCTTGGTGCTCAGTGCTCGTGGTGCTCGGTGCTCAGTACTCAGGGTGCTGAGTGCTCAGTACTCAGGGTGCTGGGTGCTCAGTACTCATGGTGCTGGGTGCTCAGTACTCAGGGGGCTGGGTGCTCAGTGCTCAGGGTGCTGGGTGCTCAGTGCTCAGGGTGCTGGGTGCTCAGTGCTCGGGGTGCTGGGTGGTCAGTGCTCAGTGCTCAGGGTGCTGGGTGCTCAGTGCTCAGTGCTCAGGGTGCTGGGTGCTCAGTACTCAGGGTGCTGGGTGCTCAGTACTCAGGGTGCTGGGTGCTCAGTTCTCAGGCTGCTGGGTGCTCAGTACTCTGGGTGTTGGGTGCTCAGTACTCAGGGTGCTGGGTGCTCAGTGCTCGGGGTGCTGGGTGCTCAGTGCTCTGGGTGCTGGATGCTCAGTGCTCAGGGTGCTGGGTGCTCAGTACTCAGGGTGCTGGGTGCTCAGTGCTCGGGGTGCTCGGTGCTCAGTACTCAAGGTGCTGGGTGCTCAGTGCTCAGGGTGCGGGGTGCTCAGTCCTCGGGGTGCTCCATGCTCAGTGTTCAGGGTGCGGGGTGCTCAGTCCTCGGGGTGCTCCATGCTCAGTGCTCGGGGTGCTGGGTGCTCAGTGCTCGGGGTGCTGGGTGCTCAGTGCTCAGTACTCAGGGTGCTGGGTTCTCAGTGCTCAGGGTGCTGAGTGCTCAGTACTCAGCGTGCTGGGTGCTCAGTACTCAGGGTGCTGGGTGCTCAGTGCTCAGGGTGCTGGGTGCTCAGTGCTCAGGGTGCTGGGTGCTCAGTGCTCGGGGAGCTCGGTGCTCAGTACTCAGGGTGCTGGGTGCTCAGTACTCAGTGCTCGGGGTCCTGGGTGCTCCGTGCTCAGGGTGCTGGGTGCTCAGTACTCAGGGTGCTGGGTGCTCAGTGCTCAGGGTGCTGGGTGCTCAGTGCTCAGGGTGCTTTGTGCTCAGTACTCAGGGTGCTGGGTGCTCAGTGCTCAGGGTGATCGGTGCTCAGTACTCAGGGTGCTCGGTGCTCAGTACTCAGGGTGCTGAGTGCTCAGTACTCAGGGTACTGGGTGCTCAGGACTCATGGTGCTGGGTGCTCAGTACTCAGGGGGCTGGGTGCTCAGTGCTCAGTGTGCTGGGTGCTCAGTGCTCAGGGCGCTGGGTGCTCAGTGCTCGGGGTGCTGAGTGCTCAGTGCTCGGGGTGCTGGGTGGTCAGTGCTCAGTGCTCAAGGTGCTGGGTGCTCAGTGCTCAGTGCTCAGGCAGCTGGGTGCTCAGTACTCAGGGTGCTGGGTGCTCAGTACTCAGGGTGCTGGGTGCTCAGTTCTCAGGGTGCTGGGTGATCAGTACTCTGGGTGTTGGGTGCTCAGTACTCAGGGTGCTCAGTGCTCAGTACTCGGGGTGCTGGGTGCTCAGTGCTCAGTGTGCTCAGTGCTCAGTGCTCAGGGTGCTGGGTGCTCAGTGCTCGGGGCGCTGGGAGCTCAGTGCTCGGGGTGCTCAGTGCTCAGTACTCGGGGTGCTGGGTGCTCAGTACTCAGTGCTCGGGGTCCTGGGTGCTCTGTGCTCAGGGTGCTGGGTGCTCAGTACTCAGGGTGCTGGGTGCTCAGTGCTCAGGGTGCTGGGTGCTCAGTGCTCAGGGTGCTTTGTGCTCAGTACTCAGAGTGCTGTGTGCTCAGTGCTCAGTACTCAGCGTGCTGGGTGCTCAGTGCTCAGAGTGTTGGGTGCTCAGTACTCAGTGTGCTGGGTGCTCAGTGCTCAGTGCTCAGGGTGCTCAGTGCTCAGGGTGCTCAGTGCTCAGGGTGCTGGGTGCTCAGGGTGCTGGGTGCTCAGTGCTCAGGGTGCTGGGAGCTCAGTGCTCAGTGCTCAGGGTGCTGGGTGCTCAGTGCTCAGTGCTCAGGGTGCTGGGTGTTCAGTACTCAGGGTGCTCGGTGCTCAGTGCTCGGGGTGCTCGGTGCTCAGTACTCAGGGTGCTGGGTGCTCAGTACTCAGGGTGCTGGGTGCTCCGTACTCAGGGTGCTGGGTGCTCAGTACTCAGGTTGCTGGGTGCTCAGTACTCAGGGTGCTGGGTGCTCAGTGCTCAGGGTGCTGGGTGCTCAGTACTCAGGGTGCTGGGTGCTCAGTACTCAGGGTGCTCGGTGCTCAGTACTCAGGGTGCTGGGTGCTCAGTGCTCAGGGTGCTTTGTACTCAGTACTCAGGGTTCTGGGTGCTCAGTACTCAGGGTGCTGGGTGCTCAGTGCTCAGGGTGCTGGGTGCTCAGTGCTCAGGGTGCTGTGTGCTCAGTACTCAGGGTGCTGGGTGCTCAGTTCTCAGGGTGATCGGTGCTCAGTACTCAGGGTGCTCAGTACTCAGGGTGCTGGGTGCTCAGTGCTCAGGGTGCTGGGTGCTCAGTACTCAGGGTGCTCAGTGCTCAGGGTTCTGGGTGCTCAGGGTGCTGGGTGCTCAGTGCTCGGGGTGCTGGGTGCTCAGTGCTCAGGGTGCTGTGTGCTCAGTGCTCAGTACTCAGCGTGCTGGGTGCTCAGTGCTCAGAGTGTTGGGTGCTCAGTACTCAGGGTGCTGGGTGCTCAGTGCTCAGTGCTCAGGGTGCTCAGTGCTCAGGGTGCTGGGTGCTCAGTGCTCGGGGTGCTGGGTGCTCAGTGCTCAGTGCTCAGGGTGCTGGGTGTTCAGTACTCAGGGTGCTCGGTGCTCAGTGCTCAGGGTGCTAGGTGCTCAGTACTCAGGGTGCTGGGTGCTCAGTGCTCGGGGTGCTGGGTGCTCAGTGCTCAGGGTGATCAGTGCTCAGTACTCAGGGTGCTGGGTGCTCAGTACTCAGGGTGCTGGGTGCTCAGTACTCAGGGTGCTGGGTGCTCAGTACTCAGGGTGCTCCGTGCTCAGTACTCAGGGTGCTGGGTGCTCAGTGCTCAGGGTGCTTTGTACTCAGTACTCAGCGTTCTGGGTGCTCAGTACTCAGGGTGCTGGGTGCTCAATGCTCAGGGTGCTTTGTGCTCAGTGCTCAGGGTGCTGGGTGCTCAGTACTCACTGTGCTGGGTGCTCAGTGCTCAGGGTGATCGGTGCTCAGTACTCAGGGTGCTCAGTACTCAGGTTGCTGGGTGCTCAGTACTCAGGGTGCTGGGTGCTCATTGCTCAGGGTGCTGGGTGCTCAGTGCTCTGGGTGCTGGGTGCTCAGTGCTCAGGGTGCTGGGTGCTCAGTGCTCAGGGTGCTGGGCGCTCAGTGCTCGGGGTGCTCGGTGCTCAGTGCTCAGGGTCCTGGGTGCTCAGTACTCAGGGTGCTGGGTGCTTAGTCATCAGGGTGCTCAGTGCTCAGTACACAGGGTGCTGGGTGCTCAGTGCTCGGGGTGCTGGGTGCTCAGTGCTCAGTACTCAGGGTCCTGGGTGCTCAGTGCTCAGGGTGCTGAGTACTCAGTACTCAGCGTGCTGGGTGCTCAGTACTCAGGGTGCTGGGTGCTCAGTGCTCAGGGTGCTGGGTGCTCAGTGCTCAGGGTGCTGGGTGCTCAGTGCTCGGGGAGCTCGGTGCTCAGTACTCAGGGTGCTGGGTGCTCAGTACTCAGTGCTCGGGGACCTGGGTGCTCCGTGCTCGGGGTGCTGGGTGCTCAGTACTCAGGGTGCTGGGTGCTCAGTTCTCAGGGTGCTGGGTGATCAGTACTCTGGGTGTTGGGTGCTCAGTACTCAGGGTGCTCAGTGCTCAGTACTCGGGGTGCTGGGTGCTCAGTGCTCAGTGTGCTCAGTGCTCAGTACACAGGGTGCTGGGTGCTCAGTGCTCGGTGTGCTGGGTGCTCAGTGCTCAGTACTCAGGGTCCTGGGTGCTCAGTGCTCAGGGTGCTGAGTACTCAGTACTCAGCGTGCTGGGTGCTCAGTACTCAGGGTGCTGGGTGCTCAGTGCTCAGGGTGCTGGGTGTTCAGTACTCAGGGTGCTCGGTGCTCAGTGCTCAGGGTGCTAGGTGCTCAGTACTCAGGGTGCTGGGTGCTCAGTGCTCGGGGTGCTGGGTGCTCAGTGCTCAGGGTGATCAGTGCTCAGTACTCAGGGTGCTGGGTGCTCAGTACTCAGGGTGCTGGGTGCTCAGTACTCAGGGTGCTGGGTGCTCAGTACTCAGGGTGCTCCGTGCTCAGTACTCAGGGTGTTGGGTGCTCAGTGCTCAGGGTGCTTTGTACTCAGTACTCAGCGTTCTGGGTGCTCAGTACTCAGGGTGCTGGGTGCTCAATGCTCAGGGTGCTTTGTGCTCAGTGCTCAGGGTGCTGGGTGCTCAGTACTCACTGTGCTGGGTGCTCAGTGCTCAGGGTGATCGGTGCTCAGTACTCAGGGTGCTCAGTACTCAGGTTGCTGGGTGCTCAGTACTCAGGGTGCTGGGTGCTCATTGCTCAGGGTGCTGGGTGCTCAGTGCTCTGGGTGCTGGGTGCTCAGTGCTCAGGGTGCTGGGTGCTCAGTGCTCAGGGTGCTGGGCGCTCAGTGCTCGGGGTGCTCGGTGCTCAGTGCTCAGGGTCCTGGGTGCTCAGTACTCAGGGTGCTGGGTGCTTAGTCATCAGGGTGCTCAGTGCTCAGTACACAGGGTGCTGGGTGCTCAGTGCTCGGGGTGCTGGGTGCTCAGTGCTCAGTACTCAGGGTCCTGGGTGCTCAGTGCTCAGGGTGCTGAGTACTCAGTACTCAGCGTGCTGGGTGCTCAGTACTCAGGGTGCTGGGTGCTCAGTGCTCAGGGTGCTGGGTGCTCAGTGCTCAGGGTGCTGGGTGCTCAGTGCTCGGGGAGCTCGGTGCTCAGTACTCAGGGTGCTGGGTGCTCAGTACTCAGTGCTCGGGGACCTGGGTGCTCCGTGCTCGGGGTGCTGGGTGCTCAGTACTCAGGGTGCTGGGTGCTCAGTGCTCGGGGTGCTGGGTGCTCAGTACTCAGGGTGCTGTGGGCTCAGTACTCAGGGTGCTGGGTGCTCAGTACTCAGGGTGCTCGGTTCTCAGTACTCAGGGTGCTGGGTGCTCATTCTCGGGGTGCTGGGTGCTCAGTGCTCGGGGTGCTGGGTGCTCAGTACTCAGGGTGATCTGTTCTCAGTACTCAGGGTGCTGGGTGCTCAGTACTCGGGGTGCTCAGTACTCAGGGTACTGGGTGCTCAGTACTCAGGGTGCTGGGTGCTCAGTGCTCGGGGTGCTCGGTGCTCAGTACTCGGGGTGCTGGGTGCTCAGTGCTCAGGGTGCTGGGTGCTCAGTGCTCGGGGTGCTGGGTGCTCAGTGCTGAGGGTGCTGGCTGCTCAGTGCTCAGGGTGCTGGGTGCTCAGTGCTCGGCTTGCTCGGTGCTCAGTACTCGGGGTGCTGGGTGCTCAGTGCTCAGGGTGCTGGGTGCTCAGTGCTCGGGGTGCTCGGTGCTCAGTACTCGGGGTGCTGGGTGCTCAGTGCTCAGGGTGCTGGGTGCTCAGTGCTCGGGGTGCTGGGTGCTCAGTGCTGAGGGTGCTGGCTGCTCAGTGCTCAGGGTGCTGGGTGCTCAGTACTCAGGGTGCTAGGTGCTCAGTACTCAGGGTGCTCAGTGCTCCGTACTCAGCGTGCTGGGTGCTCAGTGCTCAGGGTCCTCGGTGCTCAGTACTCAGGGTGCTCAGTGCTCAGTACTCAGCGTGCTTTATGCTCAGTGCTCAGGGTGCTGGGTGCTCAGTACTCAGGGTGCTGGGTGCTCAGTACTCAGGGTGCTGGGTGCTCAGTACTCAGGGTGCTGGGTGCTCAGTGCTCGGGGTGCTCGGTGATCAGTACTCAGGGTGCTGGGTGCTCAGTGCTCAGGGTGCTGAGTACTCAGTACTCAGGGTGCTGGGTGCTCAGTGCTCAGGGTGCTGGGTGCTCAGTACTCAGGGTGCTGGGTGCTCAGTACTCAGGGTGCTCGGTGCTCAGTACTCAGGGTGCTGGGTGCTCAGTGCTCAGGGTGCTTTGTACTCAGTACTCAGGGTTCTGGGTGCTCATAACTCACGGTGCTGGGTGCTCAGTGCTCAGGGTGCTGGGTGCTCAGTGCTCAGGGTGCTGGGTGCTCAGTACTCAGGGTGCTGGGTGCTCAGTGCTCAGGGTGATCGTTGCTCAGTACTCAGGGTGCTCAGTACTCAGGGTGCTGGGTGCTCAGTGCTCAGGGTGCTGGGTGCTCAGTACTCAGGGTGCTGGGTGCTCAGTGCTCGGGGTGCTGGGTGCTCAGTGCTCAGGGTGATCGGTGCTCAGTACTCAGGGTGCTGGGTGCTCAGTGCTCAGGTTGCTGGGTGCTCAGTCCTCAGGGTGCTCAGTGCTCAGGGTGCTTGGTGCTCAGTGCTCGGGGTGCTCGGTGCTCAGTACTCAGGGTGCTGAGTGCTCAGTACTCAGGGTGCTGGGTGCTCAGTACTCATGGTGCTGGGTGCTCAGTACTCAGGGGGCTGGGTGCTCAGTGCTCAGGGTGCTGGGTGCTCAGTGCTCAGGGTGCTGGGTGCTCAGTGCTCGGGGTGCTGGGTGGTCAGTGCTCAGTGCTCAGGGTGCTGGGTGCTCAGTGCTCAGTGCTCAGGGTGCTGGGTGCTCAGTACTCAGGGTGCTGGGTGCTCAGTACTCAGGGTGCTGGGTGCTCAGTTCTCAGGCTGCTGGGTGCTCAGTACTCTGGGTGTTGGGTGCTCAGTACTCAGGGTGCTGGGTGCTCATTGCTCGGGGTGCTGGGTGCTCAGTGCTCAGGGTGCTGGGTGCTCAGTGCTCAGGGTGCTGGGTGCTCAGTACTCAGGGTGCTGGGTGCTCAGTGCTCGGGGTGCTCGGTGCTCAGTACTCAAGGTGCTGGGTGCTCAGTGCTCAGGGTGCGGGGTGCTCAGTCCTCGGGGTGCTCCATGCTCAGTGTTCAGGGTGCGGGGTGCTCAGTCCTCGGGGTGCTCCATGCTCAGTGCTCGGGGTGCTGGGTGCTCAGTGCTCGGGGTGCTGGGTGCTCAGTGCTCAGTAGTCAGGGTGCTGGGTGCTCAGTGCTCAGGGTGCTGAGTGCTCAGTACTCAGCGTGCTGGGTGCTCAGTACTCAGGGTTCTGGGTGCTCAGTGCTCAGGGTGCTGGGTGCTCAGTGCTCAGGGTGCTGGGTGCTCAGTGCTCGGGGAGCTCGGTGCTCAGTACTCAGGGTGCTGGGTGCTCAGTACTCAGTGCTCGGGGTCCTGGGTGCTCCGTGCTCAGGGTGCTGGGTGCTCAGTACTCAGGGTGCTGGGTGCTCAGTGCTCAGGGTGCTGGGTGCTCAGTGCTCAGGGTGCTTTGTGCTCAGTACTCAGGGTGCTGGGTGCTCAGTGCTCAGGGTGATCGGTGCTCAGTACTCAGGGTGCTCGGTGCTCAGTACTCAGGGTGCTGAGTGCTCAGTACTCAGGGTACTGGGTGCTCAGGACTCATGGTGCTGGGTGCTCAGTACTCAGGGGGCTGGGTGCTCAGTGCTCAGTGTGCTGGGTGCTCAGTGCTCAGGGCGCTGGGTGCTCAGTGCTCGGGGTGCTGAGTGCTCAGTGCTCGGGGTGCTGGGTGGTCAGTGCTCAGTGCTCAAGGTGCTGGGTGCTCAGTGCTCAGTGCTCAGGCAGCTGGGTGCTCAGTACTCAGGGTGCTGGGTGCTCAGTACTCAGGGTGCTGGGTGCTCAGTTCTCAGGGTGCTGGGTGATCAGTACTCTGGGTGTTGGGTGCTCAGTACTCAGGGTGCTCAGTGCTCAGTACTCGGGGTGCTGGGTGCTCAGTGCTCAGTGTGCTCAGTGCTCAGTGCTCAGGGTGATCTGTTCTCAGTACTCAGGGTGCTGGGTGCTCAGTACTCGGGGTGCTCAGTACTCAGGGTACTGGGTGCTCAGTACTCAGGGTGCTGGGTGCTCAGTGCTCGGGGTGCTCGGTGCTCAGTACTCGGGGTGCTGGGTGCTCAGTACTCGGGGTGCTGGGTGCTCAGTGCTCAGGGTGCTGGGTGCTCAGTGCTCGGGGTGCTGGGTGCTCAGTGCTGAGGGTGCTGGCTGCTCAGTGCTCAGGGTGCTGGGTGCTCAGTACTCAGGGTGCTAGGTGCTCAGTACTCAGGGTGCTCAGTGCTCCGTACTCAGCGTGCTGGGTGCTCAGTGCTCAGGGTCCTCGGTGCTCAGTACTCAGGGTGCTCAGTGCTCAGTACTCAGCGTGCTTTATGCTCAGTGCTCAGGGTGCTGGGTGCTCAGTACTCAGGGTGCTGGGTGCTCAGTACTCAGGGTGCTGGGTGCTCAGTACTCAGGGTGCTGGGTGCTCAGTGCTCGGGGTGCTCGGTGATCAGTACTCAGGGTGCTGGGTGCTCAGTGCTCAGGGTGCTGAGTACTCAGTACTCAGGGTGCTGGGTGCTCAGTGCTCAGGGTGCTGGGTGCTCAGTACTCAGGGTGCTGGGAGCTCAGTACTCAGGGTGCTCGGTGCTCAGTACTCAGGGTGCTGGGTGCTCAGTGCTCAGGGTGCTTTGTACTCAGTACTCAGGGTTCTGGGTGCTCATAACTCACGGTGCTGGGTGCTCAGTGCTCAGGGTGCTGGGTGCTCAGTGCTCAGGGTGCTGGGTGCTCAGTACTCAGGGTGCTGGGTGCTCAGTGCTCAGGGTGATCGTTGCTCAGTACTCAGGGTGCTCAGTACTCAGGGTGCTGGGTGCTCAGTGCTCAGGGTGCTGGGTGCTCAGTACTCAGGGTGCTGGGTGCTCAGTGCTCGGGGTGCTGGGTGCTCAGTGCTCAGGGTGATCGGTGCTCAGTACTCAGGGTGCTGGGTGCTCAGTGCTCAGGTTGCTGGGTGCTCAGTCCTCAGGGTGCTCAGTGCTCAGGGTGCTTGGTGCTCAGTGCTCGTGGTGCTCGGTGCTCAGTACTCAGGGTGCTGAGTGCTCAGTACTCAGGGTGCTGGGTGCTCAGTACTCATGGTGCTGGGTGCTCAGTACTCAGGGGGCTGGGTGCTCAGTGCTCAGGGTGCTGGGTGCTCAGTGCTCAGGGTGCTGGGTGCTCAGTGCTCGGGGTGCTGGGTGGTCAGTGCTCAGTGCTCAGGGTGCTGGGTGCTCAGTGCTCAGTGCTCAGGGTGCTGGGTGCTCAGTACTCAGGGTGCTGGGTGCTCAGTACTCAGGGTGCTGGGTGCTCAGTTCTCAGGCTGCTGGGTGCTCAGTACTCTGGGTGTTGGGTGCTCAGTACTCAGGGTGCTGGGTGCTCAGTGCTCGGGGTGCTGGGTGCTCAGTGCTCTGGGTGCTGGGTGCTCAGTGCTCAGGGTGCTGGGTGCTCAGTACTCAGGGTGCTGGGTGCTCAGTGCTCGGGGTGCTCGGTGCTCAGTACTCAAGGTGCTGGGTGCTCAGTGCTCAGGGTGCGGGGTGCTCAGTCCTCGGGGTGCTCCATGCTCAGTGTTCAGGGTGCGGGGTGCTCAGTCCTCGGGGTGCTCCATGCTCAGTGCTCGGGGTGCTGGGTGCTCAGTGCTCGGGGTGCTGGGTGCTCAGTGCTCAGTACTCAGGGTGCTGGGTTCTCAGTGCTCAGGGTGCTGAGTGCTCAGTACTCAGCGTGCTGGGTGCTCAGTACTCAGGGTGCTGGGTGCTCAGTGCTCAGGGTGCTGGGTGCTCAGTGCTCAGGGTGCTGGGTGCTCAGTGCTCGGGGAGCTCGGTGCTCAGTACTCAGGGTGCTGGGTGCTCAGTACTCAGTGCTCGGGGTCCTGGGTGCTCCGTGCTCAGGGTGCTGGGTGCTCAGTACTCAGGGTGCTGGGTGCTCAGTGCTCAGGGTGCTGGGTGCTCAGTGCTCAGGGTGCTTTGTGCTCAGTACTCAGGGTGCTGGGTGCTCAGTGCTCAGGGTGATCGGTGCTCAGTACTCAGGGTGCTCGGTGCTCAGTACTCAGGGTGCTGAGTGCTCAGTACTCAGGGTACTGGGTGCTCAGGACTCATGGTGCTGGGTGCTCAGTACTCAGGGGGCTGGGTGCTCAGTGCTCAGTGTGCTGGGTGCTCAGTGCTCAGGGCGCTGGGTGCTCAGTGCTCGGGGTGCTGAGTGCTCAGTGCTCGGGGTGCTGGGTGGTCAGTGCTCAGTGCTCAAGGTGCTGGGTGCTCAGTGCTCAGTGCTCAGGCAGCTGGGTGCTCAGTACTCAGGGTGCTGGGTGCTCAGTACTCAGGGTGCTGGGTGCTCAGTTCTCAGGGTGCTGGGTGATCAGTACTCTGGGTGTTGGGTGCTCAGTACTCAGGGTGCTCAGTGCTCAGTACTCGGGGTGCTGGGTGCTCAGTGCTCAGTGTGCTCAGTGCTCAGTGCTCAGGGTGCTGGGTGCTCAGTGCTCGGGGCGCTGGGAGCTCAGTGCTCGGGGTGCTCAGTGCTCAGTACTCGGGGTGCTGGGTGCTCAGTACTCAGTGCTCGGGGTCCTGGGTGCTCTGTGCTCAGGGTGCTGGGTGCTCAGTACTCAGGGTGCTGGGTGCTCAGTGCTCAGGGTGCTGGGTGCTCAGTGCTCAGGGTGCTTTGTGCTCAGTACTCAGAGTGCTGTGTGCTCAGTGCTCAGTACTCAGCGTGCTGGGTGCTCAGTGCTCAGAGTGTTGGGTGCTCAGTACTCAGTGTGCTGGGTGCTCAGTGCTCAGTGCTCAGGGTGCTCAGTGCTCAGGGTGCTCAGTGCTCAGGGTGCTGGGTGCTCAGGGTGCTGGGTGCTCAGTGCTCAGGGTGCTGGGAGCTCAGTGCTCAGTGCTCAGGGTGCTGGGTGCTCAGTGCTCAGTGCTCAGGGTGCTGGGTGTTCAGTACTCAGGGTGCTCGGTGCTCAGTGCTCGGGGTGCTCGGTGCTCAGTACTCAGGGTGCTGGGTGCTCAGTACTCAGGGTGCTGGGTGCTCCGTACTCAGGGTGCTGGGTGCTCAGTACTCAGGTTGCTGGGTGCTCAGTACTCAGGGTGCTGGGTGCTCAGTGCTCAGGGTGCTGGGTGCTCAGTACTCAGGGTGCTGGGTGCTCAGTACTCAGGGTGCTCGGTGCTCAGTACTCAGGGTGCTGGGTGCTCAGTGCTCAGGGTGCTTTGTACTCAGTACTCAGGGTTCTGGGTGCTCAGTACTCAGGGTGCTGGGTGCTCAGTGCTCAGGGTGCTGGGTGCTCAGTGCTCAGGGTGCTGTGTGCTCAGTACTCAGGGTGCTGGGTGCTCAGTTCTCAGGGTGATCGGTGCTCAGTACTCAGGGTGCTCAGTACTCAGGGTGCTGGGTGCTCAGTGCTCAGGGTGCTGGGTGCTCAGTACTCAGGGTGCTCAGTGCTCAGGGTTCTGGGTGCTCAGGGTGCTGGGTGCTCAGTGCTCGGGGTGCTGGGTGCTCAGTGCTCAGGGTGCTGTGTGCTCAGTGCTCAGTACTCAGCGTGCTGGGTGCTCAGTGCTCAGAGTGTTGGGTGCTCAGTACTCAGGGTGCTGGGTGCTCAGTGCTCAGTGCTCAGGGTGCTCAGTGCTCAGGGTGCTGGGTGCTCAGTGCTCGGGGTGCTGGGTGCTCAGTGCTCAGTGCTCAGGGTGCTGGGTGTTCAGTACTCAGGGTGCTCGGTGCTCAGTGCTCAGGGTGCTAGGTGCTCAGTACTCAGGGTGCTGGGTGCTCAGTGCTCGGGGTGCTGGGTGCTCAGTGCTCAGGGTGATCAGTGCTCAGTACTCAGGGTGCTGGGTGCTCAGTACTCAGGGTGCTGGGTGCTCAGTACTCAGGGTGCTGGGTGCTCAGTACTCAGGGTGCTCCGTGCTCAGTACTCAGGGTGCTGGGTGCTCAGTGCTCAGGGTGCTTTGTACTCAGTACTCAGCGTTCTGGGTGCTCAGTACTCAGGGTGCTGGGTGCTCAATGCTCAGGGTGCTTTGTGCTCAGTGCTCAGGGTGCTGGGTGCTCAGTACTCACTGTGCTGGGTGCTCAGTGCTCAGGGTGATCGGTGCTCAGTACTCAGGGTGCTCAGTACTCAGGTTGCTGGGTGCTCAGTACTCAGGGTGCTGGGTGCTCATTGCTCAGGGTGCTGGGTGCTCAGTGCTCTGGGTGCTGGGTGCTCAGTGCTCAGGGTGCTGGGTGCTCAGTGCTCAGGGTGCTGGGCGCTCAGTGCTCGGGGTGCTCGGTGCTCAGTGCTCAGGGTCCTGGGTGCTCAGTACTCAGGGTGCTGGGTGCTTAGTCATCAGGGTGCTCAGTGCTCAGTACACAGGGTGCTGGGTGCTCAGTGCTCGGGGTGCTGGGTGCTCAGTGCTCAGTACTCAGGGTCCTGGGTGCTCAGTGCTCAGGGTGCTGAGTACTCAGTACTCAGCGTGCTGGGTGCTCAGTACTCAGGGTGCTGGGTGCTCAGTGCTCAGGGTGCTGGGTGCTCAGTGCTCAGGGTGCTGGGTGCTCAGTGCTCGGGGAGCTCGGTGCTCAGTACTCAGGGTGCTGGGTGCTCAGTACTCAGTGCTCGGGGACCTGGGTGCTCCGTGCTCGGGGTGCTGGGTGCTCAGTACTCAGGGTGCTGGGTGCTCAGTTCTCAGGGTGCTGGGTGATCAGTACTCTGGGTGTTGGGTGCTCAGTACTCAGGGTGCTCAGTGCTCAGTACTCGGGGTGCTGGGTGCTCAGTGCTCAGTGTGCTCAGTGCTCAGTACACAGGGTGCTGGGTGCTCAGTGCTCGGTGTGCTGGGTGCTCAGTGCTCAGTACTCAGGGTCCTGGGTGCTCAGTGCTCAGGGTGCTGAGTACTCAGTACTCAGCGTGCTGGGTGCTCAGTACTCAGGGTGCTGGGTGCTCAGTGCTCAGGGTGCTGGGTGTTCAGTACTCAGGGTGCTCGGTGCTCAGTGCTCAGGGTGCTAGGTGCTCAGTACTCAGGGTGCTGGGTGCTCAGTGCTCGGGGTGCTGGGTGCTCAGTGCTCAGGGTGATCAGTGCTCAGTACTCAGGGTGCTGGGTGCTCAGTACTCAGGGTGCTGGGTGCTCAGTACTCAGGGTGCTGGGTGCTCAGTACTCAGGGTGCTCCGTGCTCAGTACTCAGGGTGTTGGGTGCTCAGTGCTCAGGGTGCTTTGTACTCAGTACTCAGCGTTCTGGGTGCTCAGTACTCAGGGTGCTGGGTGCTCAATGCTCAGGGTGCTTTGTGCTCAGTGCTCAGGGTGCTGGGTGCTCAGTACTCACTGTGCTGGGTGCTCAGTGCTCAGGGTGATCGGTGCTCAGTACTCAGGGTGCTCAGTACTCAGGTTGCTGGGTGCTCAGTACTCAGGGTGCTGGGTGCTCATTGCTCAGGGTGCTGGGTGCTCAGTGCTCTGGGTGCTGGGTGCTCAGTGCTCAGGGTGCTGGGTGCTCAGTGCTCAGGGTGCTGGGCGCTCAGTGCTCGGGGTGCTCGGTGCTCAGTGCTCAGGGTCCTGGGTGCTCAGTACTCAGGGTGCTGGGTGCTTAGTCATCAGGGTGCTCAGTGCTCAGTACACAGGGTGCTGGGTGCTCAGTGCTCGGGGTGCTGGGTGCTCAGTGCTCAGTACTCAGGGTCCTGGGTGCTCAGTGCTCAGGGTGCTGAGTACTCAGTACTCAGCGTGCTGGGTGCTCAGTACTCAGGGTGCTGGGTGCTCAGTGCTCAGGGTGCTGGGTGCTCAGTGCTCAGGGTTGCTGGGTGCTCAGTGCTCGGGGAGCTCGGTGCTCAGTACTCAGGGTGCTGGGTGCTCAGTACTCAGTGCTCGGGGACCTGGGTGCTCCGTGCTCGGGGTGCTGGGTGCTCAGTACTCAGGGGTGCTGGGTGCTCAGTGCTCGGGGTGCTGGGTGCTCAGTACTCAGGGTGCTGTGGGCTCAGTACTCAGGGTGCTGGGTGCTCAGTACTCAGGGTGCTCGGTTCTCAGTACTCAGGGTGCTGGGTGCTCATTCTCGGGGTGCTGGGTGCTCAGTGCTCGGGGTGCTGGGTGCTCAGTACTCAGGGTGATCTGTTCTCAGTACTCAGGGTGCTGGGTGCTCAGTACTCGGGGTGCTCAGTACTCAGGGTACTGGGTGCTCAGTACTCAGGGTGCTGGGTGCTCAGTGCTCGGGGTGCTCGGTGCTCAGTACTCGGGGTGCTGGGTGCTCAGTGCTCAGGGTGCTGGGTGCTCAGTGCTCGGGGGGTGCTGGGGTGCTCAGTGCTGAGGGTGCTGGCTGCTCAGTGCTCAGGGTGCTGGGTGCTCAGTGCTCGGCTTGCTCGGTGCTCAGTACTCGGGGGTGCTGGGTGCTCAGTGCTCAGGGTGCTGGGTGCTCAGTGCTCGGGGTGCTCGGTGCTCAGTACTCGGGGTGCTGGGTGCTCAGTGCTCAGGGTGCTGGGTGCTCAGTGCTCGGGGTGCTGGGTGCTCAGTGCTGAGGGTGCTGGCTGCTCAGTGCTCAGGGTGCTGGGTGCTCAGTACTCAGGGTGCTAGGTGCTCAGTACTCAGGGTGCTCAGTGCTCCGTACTCAGCGTTGCTGGGTGCTCAGTGCTCAGGGTCCTCGGTGCTCAGTACTCAGGGTGCTCAGTGCTCAGTACTCAGCGTGCTTTATGCTCAGTGCTCAGGGTGCTGGGTGCTCAGTACTCAGGGTGCTGGGTGCTCAGTACTCAGGGTGCTGGGTGCTCAGTACTCAGGGTTGCTGGGTGCTCAGTGCTCGGGGTGCTCGGTGATCAGTACTCAGGGTGCTGGGTGCTCAGTGCTCAGGGGTGCTGAGTACTCAGTACTCAGGGTGCTGGGTGCTCAGTGCTCAGGGTGCTGGGTGCTCAGTACTCAGGGTGCTGGGTGCTCAGTACTCAGGGTGCTCGGTGCTCAGTACTCAGGGTGCTGGGTGCTCAGTGCTCAGGGTGCTTTGTACTCAGTACTCAGGGTTCTGGGTGCTCATAACTCACGGTGCTGGGTGCTCAGTGCTCAGGGTGCTGGGTGCTCAGTGCTCAGGGTGCTGGGTGCTCAGTACTCAGGGTGCTGGGGTGCTCAGTGCTCAGGGTGATCGTTGCTCAGTACTCAGGGTGCTCAGTACTCAGGGTGCTGGGTGCTCAGTGCTCAGGGTGCTGGGTGCTCAGTACTCAGGGTGCTGGGTGCTCAGTGCTCGGGGTGCTGGGTGCTCAGTGCTCAGGGTGATCGGTGCTCAGTACTCAGGGTGCTGGGTGCTCAGTGCTCAGGTTGCTGGGTGCTCAGTCCTCAGGGGTGCTCAGTGCTCAGGGTGCTTGGTGCTCAGTGCTCGGGGTGCTCGGTGCTCAGTACTCAGGGTGCTGAGTGCTCAGTACTCAGGGTGCTGGGTGCTCAGTACTCATGGTGCTGGGTGCTCAGTACTCAGGGGGCTGGGTGCTCAGTGCTCAGGGTGCTGGGGGGTGCTCAGTGCTCAGGGTGCTGGGTGCTCAGTGCTCGGGGTGCTGGGTGGTCAGTGCTCAGTGCTCAGGGTGCTGGGTGCTCAGTGCTCAGTGCTCAGGGTGCTGGGTGCTCAGTACTCAGGGTGCTGGGTGCTCAGTACTCAGGGTGCTGGGTGCTCAGTTCTCAGGCTGCTGGGTGCTCCAGTACTCTGGGTGTTGGGTGCTCAGTACTCAGGGTGCTGGGTGCTCATTGCTCGGGGTGCTGGGTGCTCAGTGCTCAGGGTGCTGGGTGCTCAGTGCTCAGGGTGCTGGGTGCTCAGTACTCAGGGTGCTGGGTGCTCAGTGCTCGGGGTGCTCGGTGCTCAGTACTCAAGGTGCTGGGTGCTCAGTGCTCAGGGTGCGGGGTGCTCAGTCCTCGGGGTGCTCCATGCTCAGTGTTCAGGGTGCGGGGTGCTCAGTCCTCGGGGTGCTCCATGCTCAGTGCTCGGGGTGCTGGGTGCTCAGTGCTCGGGGTGCTGGGTGCTCAGTGCTCAGTAGTCAGGGTGCTGGGTGCTCAGTGCTCAGGGTGCTGAGTGCTCAGTACTCAGCGTGCTGGGTGCTCAGTACTCAGGGTTCTGGGTGCTCAGTGCTCAGGGTGCTGGGTGCTCAGTGCTCAGGGTGCTGGGTGCTCAGTGCTCGGGGAGCTCGGTGCTCAGTACTCAGGGTGCTGGGTGCTCAGTACTCAGTGCTCGGGGTCCTGGGTGCTCCGTGCTCAGGGTGCTGGGTGCTCAGTACTCAGGGTGCTGGGTGCTCAGTGCTCAGGGTGCTGGGTGCTCAGTGCTCAGGGTGCTTTGTGCTCAGTACTCAGGGTGCTGGGTGCTCAGTGCTCAGGGTGATCGGTGCTCAGTACTCAGGGTGCTCGGTGCTCAGTACTCAGGGTGCTGAGTGCTCAGTACTCAGGGTACTGGGTGCTCAGGACTCATGGTGCTGGGTGCTCAGTACTCAGGGGGCTGGGTGCTCAGTGCTCAGTGTGCTGGGTGCTCAGTGCTCAGGGCGCTGGGTGCTCAGTGCTCGGGGTGCTGAGTGCTCAGTGCTCGGGGTGCTGGGTGGTCAGTGCTCAGTGCTCACGGTGCTGGGTGCTCAGTGCTCAGTGCTCAGGCAGCTGGGTGCTCAGTACTCAGGGGTGCTGGGTGCTCAGTACTCAGGGTGCTGGGTGCTCAGTTCTCAGGGTGCTGGGTGATCAGTACTCTGGGTGTTGGGTGCTCAGTACTCAGGGTGCTCAGTGCTCAGTACTCGGGGTGCTGGGTGCTCAGTGCTCAGTGTGCTCAGTGCTCAGTGCTCAGGGTGCTGGGTGCTCAGTGCTCGGGGCGCTGGGAGCTCAGTGCTCGGGGTGCTCAGTGCTCAGTTTTTCGGGGTGCTGGGTGCTCAGTACTCAGTGCTCGGGGTCCTGGGGTGCTCCGTGCTCAGGGTGCTGGGTGCTCAGTACTCAGGGTGCTTTGTGCTCAGTACTCAGAGTGCTGTGTGCTCAGTGCTCAGTACTCAGCGTGCTGGGTGCTCAGTGCTCAGAGTGTTGGGTGCTCAGTACTCAGTGTGCTGGGTGCTCAGTGCTCAGTGCTCAGGGTGCTCAGTGCTCAGGGTGCTCAGTGCTCAGGGTGCTGGGTGCTCAGGGTGCTGGGGTGCTCAGTGCTCAGGGTGCTGGGAGCTCAGTGCTCAGTGCTCAGGGTGCTGGGTGCTCAGTGCTCAGTGCTCAGGGTGCTGGGTGTTCAGTACTCAGGGTGCTCGGTGCTCAGTGCTCAGGCTGCTAGGTGCTCAGTACTCAGGGTCCTGGGTGCTCAGTGCTCGGGGTGCTGGGTGATCAGTGCTCAGGGTGATCAGTGCTCAGTACTCAGGGTGCTGGGTGCTCAGTGCTCAGGGTGCTGGGTGCTCAGGGTGCTGGGTGCTCAGTGCTCGGGGTGCTGGGTGATCAGTGCTCAGGGTGATCAGTGCTCAGTACTCAGGGTGCTGGGTGCTCAGTGCTCAGGGTGCTGGGTGCTCAGGGTGCTGGGTGCTCAGTACTCAGGGTGCTGAGTGCTCAGTAGTCAGGGTGCTGGGTGCTCAGTACTCAGGGTGCTGGGTGCTCAGTGCTCAGGGTGCTGGGTGCTCAGGGTGCTGGGTGCTCAGTACTCAGGGTGCTGGGTGCTCAGTGCTCGGGGGTGCTGGGTGTGCTCAGGGCTGTGGTGCTGGGTGCTCAGTGGTCAGTGCTCAGGGTGCTGGGTGCTCAGTGCTCAGTGCTCAGGGTGCTGGTTGCTCAGTACTCAGGGTGCTGGGTGCTCAGTACTCAGGGTGCTGGGTGCTCAGTGCTCAGGGTGCTCTGTGCTCAGTACTCAGGGTGCTGGGTGCTCAGTGCTCGGGGTGCTGCGTGCTCAGTGCTCAGTGTGCTGGGTGCTCAGTGCTCAGGGTGCTGGGTGCTCAGTACTCAGGGTGCTCAGTGCTCAGTACTCGGGGGTGCTTGTTGCTCAGTACTCGGGGGTGCTCAGGGCTGTGGTGCTGGGTGCTCAGTGGTCAGTGCTCAGGGTGCTGGGTGCTCAGTGCTCAGTACTCAGGGTGCTCGGTGCTCAGTACTCAGGGTTCTCAGTGCTCAGTACTCAGGGTGCTGGGTGATCAGTACTCTGGGTGTTGGGTGCTCAGTACTCAGGGTGCTCAGTGCTCAGTACTCGGGGTGCTGGGTGCTCAGTGCTCAGTGTGCTCAGTGCTCAGTGCTCAGGGTGCTGGGTGCTCAGTGCTCGGGGCGCTGGGAGCTCAGTGCTAGGGGTGCTCAGTGCTCAGTATTCGGGGGTGCTGGGGTGCTCAGTACTCAGTGCTCGGGGTCCTGGGTGCTCCGTGCTCAGGGTGCTGGGTGCTCAGTACTCAGGGTGCTGGGTGCTCAGTGCTCAGGGTGCTGGATGCTCAGTGCTCAGGGTGCTTTGTGCTCAGTACTCAGAGTGCTGTGTGCTCAGTGCTCAGTACTCAGCGTGCTGGGTGCTCAGTGCTCAGAGTGTTGGGTGCTCAGTACTCAGTGTGCTGGGTGCTCAGTGCTCAGTGCTCAGGGTGCTCAGTGCTCAGGGTGCTCAGTGCTCAGGGTGCTGGGTGCTCAGGGTGCTGGGTGCTCAGTGCTCAGGGTGCTGGGAGCTCAGTGCTCAGTGCTCAGGGTGCTGGGTGCTCAGTGCTCAGTGCTCAGGGTGCTGGGTGTTCAGTACTCAGGGTGCTCAGTGCTCAGTGCTCAGGCTGCTAGGTGCTCAGTACTCAGGGTCCTGGGTGCTCAGTGCTCGGTGTGCTGGGTGATCAGTGCTCAGGGTGATCAGTGCTCAGTACTCAGGGTGCTGG